>NW_026456071.1:0-3146 GCF_943734635.1 Anopheles cruzii | reverse complement strand
CTTCCTAGAGCGGGCGACGATGTTCTCGACGAGTTCGCACTGTTGCCATTGGTGCCGGCTAACGCAGCCACACGCTGATTGCTCGGCTGTTGCTGTTGTTGGGGAAACATGGAACCCGCTGGCGGCATACCGTAGGGTTTTGGTGCACCCAAACCGTGCGGTGGTGAATGAGCGCCATTCGGTTGCATAGGCGTTGCACCCGGTATCGAATCGGCAGGCCAAGTACAGTTACTAGAGTCAACGTTCGGGTGTGGTTGGACATTGGACATCATCGGCCTCTTCGTATCATTCTGAACCACGGAGGGCAGCTGTTCCGAGGACACTTGGGGCAGCTGATAGTAAGTCTGTTGAACCATTGGGAAACCATTTGGCATTCCATAGTAATGAGACGAGTTAGACATCATCTGGATGTGACGTGTTTCTTGGCCTAAAATGGAATTGGAAAGGATCTTTCGTAAACAAAATTGCCTGAATCGTAAACATAATAGAATGCGAAAAACAAGATTTATATGAAGATCTTTTTTCAAAGCCATATTTCATATTTGTCTTTAGACAACGCTGAGAAATATATTCACCAAATATACCATATTATTGAAACTCCTCGACGTTTGTTACAGAATTGTTAAACAATGCTTCGACTACACAAATATCATTTCAAGCACATTCAAGCCACATGCACCACACCGAGCACGTGCTTAAGCGATTCAAACTAGTTTGAACTGAAATTTAATTTCGTCTCAATTGAGCGGATGAATCCACTCTTTCACTCTGGCCTGTCGGGTATCAGATCTCTTTCTCCTCCATCGATACGATTACAAGTGCACAAAAGGAGAAGCTAGGCACCCAAAAACAATATTGGGTACATTCAACGTGGCAGAGCCGTTGATGTATAGGATGAATGTATTCCTTTTTTAACATTTTTTATGATGATTTTTTGGACTCTTCAAATGTAAAACAAACCTACGAGTGTTCACTGCCACGTTTCTCACTGCCGCAAGCAGCAGACGCAACTTAAACCGACGCAGTCAAGGTTGTGACGGCGGTCACCACCGTGGCCACCAGTTGAAGGGGAAATGAGTTCATAAACTCCGCTCGTCACTTCTCCCAGCAGCAGGCCTTCACCATCGATAAGCGTCGATGACGGTCAATCAACAGAAAACGATGTATTGATACTAATAGCCGATGAATACCTTTAACTGATAGTCGGAAGATGTCCCTGAGGTGGTTTTAAATACATGTAAACTGGACGAAAATGGAGCATGTTTAACCTCGTATTTGAACCGTCCATCCGCTGGGAGGTGTTCTTGATTAACGGCGTAGGTTTACAAATTCATTTCAATCCTAAATCAACGTGCTCCATTTCATGGCATGCGTAACATCTTTGTGTTCTTATCGCCCCAGAGCACACTAAGTTGTTATTAACCCGTCCACACACATCGCTCGCTAATGTTATTTGGGAGCACAGAGCAAACGATGCACGAAAGCCTTGTTGCAAACCCTACCCTGTTTATCCACTATAAGGTGATGGAGATAAAATGATATACACAATTTGTGCACAACATAAATAAATAACGAAACGTGGATGACAGTAAATTCACAAAAGAAAACCTTCTTTTTATTGAGGTTCTCTCCAAAATGACGTTCACAGTTCCATGAATTTTGATATAATGTGCATATTTTCAATTACTCAATTAATCACTTCATTAATTGTGCAATTCATTAAACTTGTCTTTTATATACATGATGTTTTTGTAAAGTTGCGTAAAAACCGCACAAAAAACAACAGTTAATCGCACATCATTGCTCGGTAGTGCAATTTTTTGTTTTGTTTTGTTTTCATCTATACTTTTCCGGATTAGGTGATGGAACGGCAGTGTGTGTAACACATCAAATAAAAGACATTCGACATTTAGCTGCGTCATGCTTTTGGCGATCCACTTATAAACAAAAGAGCTGCTATCAGAATGATTTCGTTTCATCAAAACCAAATCAGATTGTAGCGAAACTTTACGTCCAATTTGCATGCTAGAAATTTACGTGGAAAGAGGAAAATCGACAGTGTGGAAAGAGCGGACAACGACCACACAATCTGTTATCCTTCAATGTGTTAAAAGTCACGACTGCAGAGCGCTCGCGTGAGTGACCCATGCAACGTTCATGAGCGCTCGTTATAAAAGGCGGTGACATTCCCCGCCATCTGTCATTCATTTGTCGTCAAGCCGTGTACTTTGGTTAATAAAGCGTCGAACACTACCACCAAGTTTAACAGGTTATGGGCCCAGTGATAAACCCAGTTTAGTTAAAATGTCGTCTCAACAAAGTTTGCCGGTAGTTCCTCGTCTGGGAGAAGACAACTTTGAGACGTGGAAATTCCGCATGGAGATGGAATTGGTGCGGCTGGATCTGGATAAGTTTATAAAGGATGCCATGCCGGAAGCACCGGACGTGAAATGGGTTGCTGGCGACGCGAAAGCACGCGCAGTGTTAAGTGCAGGCGTAGAAGACGGGCAATTGGTTCACGTAATGACCAAAACGTGTGCCAAGGATATGTGGGAAGCTCTATGCACCGTGCATAGGAGCAGTGGACTTCCTTCGATATTGTGCGTACTACGGAAATTGTGCACGTTGAGGTTACAAGAAGGGCACAATATGCACGACCATTTGAATGAAATGGTGAAACTACACACACGGCTGCAGATGGTTAAGGAAGGACTGAAGGATAGAGTATTCATGGCAATGATTCTGTCAAGTCTTCCTGCTTCATACGACAATTTGATCGTGGCCCTTGAAAATCGTCCGGAGGTTGAATTAACCTCGGATTTTGCAATGAATAAACTACGAGAAGAATATCGTCGTAGAACCGAAAACGGCAGTATAGCCGGAGCAATGGACGAAAAGGCACTACAGGTAAAGCCCGTGAAACAAATGTTATGTTACCATTGCCAAAAACCAGGGCATATTCGGCGGGACTGCTACAAGTGGAAGCAGTCTAAACAGAACAAAAAGACATTTGCGAACGTTGTGTCACGGAACCACGAGGAGTGCTGGATAATCGATAGTGGGGCAAGCAGACATATGTGCTACGACCCAGAATTGTTCGAAAAGTTATGCCGCCATCAAGAAAGTGAAGCGACCGAAGTATTCGT
>NW_026456070.1:0-3149 GCF_943734635.1 Anopheles cruzii | reverse complement strand
GCTATGTCTACAGTTTAACAAACTACTGCTACCATTGATGTACGTGTACCCTTTGAGAGGTAGAGTAATTGTACGTCTCATTTTGTGTTTTGTGTAACTAAATAGTGTCCCTCACGGATGCCTCCCCATATTGTTTTTGCTCAAACGTTGAGGATAACGAAATGGTAATTACCATAAAATTATCATCGATGTAAAGAATTACGAATTCGTTAAAGCGTCGTTTTTACACAGTTTTCAATATACAGTGGATGAACTAACATTTACACATCTTATTTAATGTTTTTGATTGATTTTTTAATGACTAAAGCAAATTTTTCATCCTCGTATTTCCAAAAATCTTTTTGTTAATTTCACTGTACGTTCACTTTGCTGTTGGTGATTTCGTTGGATCCAAATTTGGATGGACTTTCAAACACCCGCTTGCCTTCGCTCACCTTGGCCTCCAGCGAGCGCACCTTCTCAGGTTCGGAGTGCGTCGAAGGACGGTGGAAAAGTGTGTTGGAAGTGTTTACAGTGTATATTGATAAAAGTGATAAATAAATGATTAAAATAAAAATTTTAACCCAGTGTTATCTATCTATATATATAAAATTCAAGTTCTGTCTGTATGTCTCAAGTAAACTCCGAAACTACTGGACCGATTGACTCGAAATTTGGTATACAGGGGTTTTAGGGGCCGGGTAGTGTCGTTATCATGCTATCAATTTAATATATTTAAAACATCAATTACTCCACAAGTTATGAATCGAATTTCATCAAAACTTGCACAATGGTTGCTGGCCACCCGAGAAATCATGTGACAAAATTTGGTCCTTGCAGGACAAGGGGAAGGTTTCTTAGGTGAGAAAACAGCTAACAAAGTGAGTTCAATGAACTAGTATCTATTAAATCATATTAATATCTAAATTAATTTTAATATCTATTGTTCCGAAAATAAAGAAAATAATAATAATGCTGGCAGCATTCGAGCAGCTGCTGCTGTCCGAGTGCGGTCGATGCCGGATCTGTCAAACGAAACGTCAAATTCGAATTCCTTTTTTCGAAGACAAAATTGTTAAATCCACACAAATTTCATTCAAATTGCTTTATTGCTGTTGCTCGTCGATCCAATATCCGCACGATTGCAGCTTCCGGTGGATTGTAATGAACTTGGCGGCGTTTTGCGTCTTCGGCACGATGTACTGTTCACTAAACAAAAACCTGCAGCAGAATAGGGAAACGAAAGGATTAATCGGGACAACCAGAGCACTGGCCACTTGTACTTACTTATCGTGGCAATAGGCCGAAAATTCTTCGTAGCCAAGCTTCACCAGAAACGACAGCACGAATGTGTAGCAGTTGTTTGATGCTTCGTGGTACGTGTCCTTACTCCATCTGCACCGGTCACTGCAGGCCGCTAGCACTTCTTCCCACCGATCGTACCACCCTTCCGGTACTTGTGCCACCAGGAGGCACTGGTTCCAATCGTCACTATTCTTTGCAGACGTTTCCACTAATCCTTCGGTGTCGTACTCAGTAATGTCCCCGCTCAGCGAAGTCAGTGCTATGTGTAGGTTTTCTTGATTTTGAAATGAACTAATGAAAAGTCGTCTATAGGTTGCGCTTTACATCGATCGCACGGGCATTCGCGTACCTCAAAAAATCTCCACGCGATGGGCGCAGCACAATGGCGCAGGGATGCTGCGAGGCTCGGATGAACGGACATGGCAGGCTGAAACGGAACACGAACGGGTTGGATCGGGTTCGAAATAAAAATAGCAGAGCGATTACGTCTAACTTTACGTTAAAGGAGAATCGTCTAGGTCGCTACTCAAAGGATCCCCGCACAGTGGACACGAAGACAGGGTTTGGTACACAAAGATCGTCTCGCCACAGTGCCGGAAACATATTAAATCCCTTTCCATACGCATCACACACTGGAACGAGATAGAAAGCAAAAGAATAGAACGATTAAAATGCGATACTAATGAAAAACGGAACGGAAAGGCGCCCGAGATTCATACCCACGTGCTCATTGCTAGAAGCAACAAACTTTACAAACTCTCTCGCTTGCGTTCCTCCATTCCAATTGCCGGCAAAGCCACCAACGGTGGGGTGCTACAATTGCATGCTGAAACATAATAAAACGTCGGATGCGATTCCCGCGCGCGCTCTAGCAAACAAACCCTTGTGTCCCAGCACCCCGTGCATGATCCGTCCCCCCCGAGAATATTAAAACCCACGTCTGCGTTCGGCGGATCAGCTGAAATCGGTTGTTATTTTTTGTCTCCCTGGCAACGCTCGAACCGAACCCAAAGGGATCCACGGGGGTGTTGTGTTGTGGCACTAGGATACGACGGAGCCAAAGCGTCACGACGGGTAGCGCACACGGTTAACCGCAGCGGCAAAGCGGGTTGGGGTGTTGGGGGTCGGGACACGAACGGCCCGAAAAGTGCTTCCTCCCGCGGACTTGCTACATACGTGCATCGAAAGTAGAACCGAAAGCAACCGGGATCGACGGACCGACGAGTGCCATCGCTATTGATAGGCTGTAAATAGTGTGCTTTCGAACGTGCTGCAACACGGAAGTGGAAATGTGGGACACGTTGAAAATAGGCCTGTAAAAGTGTATTAACTTGAGTGTCTAATATAGTGAGGGACGCGAGGACAGGAAGCAAAAGCCCATTAATTGCTGGCCCGATGATGGCAGACGATGGCAAGCACGTGCGTGAGTCAACGGATCACCGCATTAGTGGCACTAATGGCCTCTGTATGAAAACTAGGAGCATGCTACAAAGGACACACTGTGCTAACCCGCGATTAGTGCTGCTGATAGTTTGCGTCACTTCCGGTTCGCTTTTACACCTATCTGGTGCGGGGTTCGCTTGCCTCAGCAATCCCTGTGTCTACGGTGTGTGCATCGATGATCTCAATAGGTAATCCCATCTCGTCCACAGTGTCCTTCCAAGGAGTGCCAGGAGTGGGGGCGATAAATGAGTCAGAGTTCGAATGAGGTTATTGGTTCCAATTTCCTTTTCCCATTATTTTCTCATTTAATATCGACCGAAAGCGAAACCGGACTGACGCGCCGCGAGTTACGCGTAATGCGTTTGATTTCGTGTCCGTTCATTATTTCTTGATGTAATGAAATATGCAGGTACCCGTGTACC
>NW_026456069.1:0-3152 GCF_943734635.1 Anopheles cruzii | reverse complement strand
CTTCAAGATACGGAACGGTCGCGGTGTTTGACTATTATTACCAACACTCAAAATTATATCCGAGAGTGTTTGCCAACACTCAAAATTATATCCGAGAGTGTTCACAACACTGCAAAATTATTGTGATATTGACATTGCAATAACACTGCAAAATTGTTTCCGAGAGTGTTAGTAACACTCAAAGGTGAAACAAATCAAACCCCGGCAAGAGGAAACCAACAAAATCCCGGTAAGGGAAAACCATAGTGCGTTCGTCGTGCGTGAAAGTGAGTGAGCGAGCTCAACGCGGTGCAGCATCCAGTGGCAGGATGACGCCAACGCAAACCAGCACGGGAGCGATGGCGACGCGATGCGTCCCCGGCTACCGGGAAGCAATGGCCCCTACGACAGGGTCAGCGGCCGCGAGAGCGGCGCGCGCCGAAACGTTGACGCGCACGATGACGATGATGATGGAGATGAAGGACGAGATGAGAAAAGAGTTATCAGAAATGAAGAAGCGCGTCTTCGAAGAAAAGATGCGCGTAATTAGGACGAGTGAGTGGGTGGCCGAAGCAAGCCGATCGCACCGTAGGCACGATCGAGCGGAGCAGCGTAGCGACAGATACACCGACGCAAAAAGTTATCAGGACAAATGTGGCGGACGGTACCGAACCGACTACAGCGTGCGAAGGGAAGCACCACGAGTGAGCCAGCTGAGTGCGTACGATAAATGGGAAGAAGAGAGGCAGTTCCTCAAATACTACCTCGAACCTAAGTACGATATAATCGCAGCAATGGATGAGCGGAAAGGACGCCAAACGGGCAATGTGAAGCCGATCGCAGGTCCAAGCCGTCGGCAGTCTGCGACCGTTACGCAACGCCGTGCCAGTGACCCCTACGCCGTGCAAGTGGACGACATTCGCCCAATGGCGGTCGCCAGCCGAACGGTGGCAATTTTACCTCCGACCAAAATGGCCAACAGGAATCGCTTCACGACCACAAGTAAGCCCTCCACGCACAGCCAAACAGGCCTCGCCGAGTGTGGAGCAACGGTACCCGGAGCAGTGTACGGAATGCGAGCACCAACGAGACCTTCAAAACCGATCGGAATTGATCGTAGTGGTACGGTTCGGGACAATTTCGTGCGTGTGATAGAAGGACCGCTACCTGCGTTGGAAGAGAAGAACACTGTCGCGCTAAGGGACGAGAGTGCAACGACCACCAAGCGATGCGAGGTGAATGGATGTGTTAGTTCCCTGCCGCCAACGAAGCCATTCGGCCGCAAGAGCGGCGGCATCACAGTGTTTAATGGAGACGACAAACCAACGACGCTCGGTGTGCCGGCGAAGAATAGCAGCCTAAATACGAGCCGCACGAGACTCAACGGCAGCTTACGGGGAAAGGAGGCAAGGAAGCCAGACTTGTCAGAGGAGCAATCAGCCGATCGTGCCGCGGCTGCAGTCGATATGGGAAAATCAGTCGCAGCAGCACCAGTAGCAGCAGTTGCCATGGAAGTGGATGACGCGGAGCACAGGACGTCGCAAGCCGACCAGATGAAACGGCCCGACGTGAAGGTGCTGAACAATGCGGCCCACAAGCAACGGCACGCGGAGAACGGTGCTGCCGAGCAGGAACCACCACCGATAGACACCATCGAAGTGGATCGTTTGATCGTCGATCGTATCGGTGAGGTGCGGTGCGGGACCGTGCATGTCGCCGAAAGTTTGCTGCTCACCGATGACAACCCGACGCGCAGTAAGGAGCTTTCGGTGACGGCCAGACCCATGGTTGTCGGAGGCCACGTGTTCGTGAACAACGCGCTGCTACCGAGCGGCGATCAAGCGTCTAGTGCGCGCAATCTGCTGGTGCAGGATTCGCGCGTGAGACGGGATCGAGGTAAATCTCCCGACGATGCTGACCGCCACGGCAACAACGGTAAGGAGCGTTCGGTGACGGCCAGACCCATGGTTGTCGGAGGCCACGTGTTCGTGAACAACGCGCTGCTACCGAGCGGCGATCAAGCGTCTAGTGCGCGCAATCTGCTGGTGCAGGATTCGCGCGTGAGTCGGGATCGAGGTAAAGCTCCCGACGATGCTGACCGCCACGGCAACAACAGTCAAGGCGCAGCAGCCACTGGACTGGTGGTACCCGGTGCAGCTGCCCCATGGGCAGAGCACTACGAAAAGAAACGTAATCGCAACTCAACTGAGTGCAGCAGCCATAGCAGCGAAGAGGACGATGGAGACAGCAACGGAAGCAGAAGTTGCAGTGCCGCCGGTAGCAGCAGTAGCAGCGACGAGGAGATCGGTGCCGAAGAGGCGCCACACGGCCAACACGGAGCGCGAGAAGGTGCCGATGGCGCCTTATCCGCTCTTGAAGTCGTCCACGTTCGTGCCGACGCACAGCAACTACCGAAACCACCTCCACAGGCTGTAGTACGTGAACCAGATCGCGCGCTACAACCTCACGACGCGGCTGTCGATCGCGACGAACCTCCTGCTGACCCCGAGCGGGATGGCGAGGAGCACGGCCAAGTACTCGCACTCCGGCGAACTGTTGGCGCTAATGAATCTCGGGAAGAACGCGCCGGACAACACGTCGGCCGACCGCCTGACCCTGAACAACTGCTAGGCGGTGTACACTGCGGCCAAGGAGCAGCCACCGTCGGGCGAGAACCGGCGCGCTCGGAGGAGCCCGCGGTGACGGCCAAATGGGTGGTCGTCGGATGCATCCTAGTGGCGAAGCGGGCGCAGCTGGACAATGCTGATGGCGATGGCGACGGTGACGCGGCAGGAAGAGATGCGGTCGGAGGTGGTGGTGATCCCAGCCACCCGAGCGGCGGAATGGTCCTTGGCCACATAGTGTTGGTACAGGTGCAAGCGATCGTGACGGCGTTCCTTGTGTCTATCTTTGCGACCACCGTCGGTTCGATCATGAGCGGCGAGTCGTCGAGCATGTTTACGGCGACCACTTCGCGCTTCGTTCTCGACTTCGTGCGCGTGGCTGCGATTTTACTGTCCCATAAGCTTAAAATGAACCCGGACAATCTAGCGACGCCGTTAGCGGCTTCCATCGGTGACGTGGTAGTAATAGCCGATCCCAAGCTACCCCGAAACAATACCCGGCCCGGCAAGGGCATAGAATTAGGGATGCCCGGCGAGGGCATAGGCACG
>NW_026456068.1:0-3160 GCF_943734635.1 Anopheles cruzii | reverse complement strand
ACGACGAATGATTCCGGCCTGGGAGGTACTTGGGATTTTGCTTTTTTTCCTGCCAGTTTACGTTGGCTTTGTCACAACTTCCTGTCCGCTTACGGCCCACTCACTGCGGGAATTCGCCCCTCCCGGACAACAGCCGAAGAAGTTCTCTCGTCAGCAGTTTCGCTTAGGTGTACCGGAACAAAAGTGGCCTCGAAAAACTTTGACTCACCGGTACATGATTACGTGATCAAATATTCACGCGTTGCAACCGTGACGTGGCGCCACCCGGGCATTCGTCCAAATGTTCGCCAAGCGTACGAATTTGTAACGCTTTTGCGGTGCAAGAAAATGCAATAAATGTTTTCGCTTTTCTGTTCATCCTGAGCGAATGCAAGGCTCGGGCAAAAAATTGTAATCAAAAAGCTTAATTTGTCTGCCAGAGGTGATGAAGCCTTTCATCGCTAACATTCGGTTGTATGACTAATCTTACATTCATCTGATCACACCAGCGCAGCTGCTGAATAAGCGATTTAGTTAAAAAGCGAAGAGCCATACTCCATCTCGAAACTGAATTGAGTAAAAATTCAAACGCCATTAGGCATAAAATAGATTCAATAGAACAAAAAAGACCCTTTTCTATCTTGAACAATGCACAACAGAAAATTGCGCGAGTGAGATTTTTTTTGCCGGAACACTTCGAAAAGCTAACTGCACAGTGAAATTGCCCTGCCAAGCAGGAAAAACTGAAACTAGGAAAATCCGACAATTGTTTCCACTCTTTCCCTGTGCCGGCGATTCATCGCACTTCGGCCAAATGGGAACCGTCTGGTGCGAATGGACAGCAAATGGAAGCAAAACTGGAACGAGGAAAAGTAAAACCTAGAAAACTAAGCTTTCAAATCATTTGGCTGAAGCACTGAAAAACATTTTCTGTTTACACTCGCCAGCAAATAGTCCGCGCCGTGTTCCACCGTGAACCGAGAAACAGATAGAAACTGATTGGACGAGAAGACAGCGGTTAGTAGCGCCGTGAAGCGAAACTTTTATTTCACGTTTCCGGTGAGTCCCGTTTACTCATCAATTTGCTTCGGTTGGCGCTGATGATGATGAGAATTGGCTGAGAGCTGTTAATGAAAATTAAAATCACGACAAAACCGCCAGACCGAGAGGAAATCCGTATTTCGCTTGAAAATGATTCTCCGACAGTGACTTGAAGAAGCATCGCCGCAACCAGTCCTTGGTATTGAGCAGTTTCCGAAAGGATAAAATAAATAAGGGGAAACAAAAGTTTGCCAAAAAAATAACAACTGGCACGGGCAGGCAGCGTCATTCACGGAGTGCACAGAACTAGTTCAGCGAAAGCATCCCAAATGCTAAGTGCTTGGCCCATCTGCCCACACGATTCTAATTTATTCCTTTGCTGAAAAAGCCACAAACCGGACGCTGCCAAAAATAACCGGAAGCGAAAAAATAAACGAAAGGAAATGAGGATCCCCCGGAGTCCGGACGAAGGGCGGAGCGAGTTCGTGCTCAACAGTCGATGCTCGCTTCTTCCGGCCAACGCCAACTAGCGAGCGCAGCATCGTAGCGGCGTGGATCTACTCGTATTTAAACAGTATCACTAGCTGCTAGTGGCCATGGAAATCCTTCGTCACCGGCCCTAGCACGGGGCGTGTTTGAGTAAGTTCGCCTTTCGCCATTTGTGGTTTGCCCGATGCCGGGGCGCGTAGCGGGGGAAATCGAAAGCATCTTAAACGGGAGCTTTCAGTAGCTTACGCACCCGCCGCCACTGCCATTTACAAATTGGACACTGCCCCGGCACCCGGTTCCCGGCCCTGTTTGCCAATCGTGTCCACTGAAAACGATAGAGTAATTTAATCCTCCTCTCGTTGAGCATCGATCCAACCCGTCAGCGCACTGCTCCGAACGAGAACTGCTTTAATCGTGAATTCCATTTGACGGGATTTTCCGTAACTGGATGCTGCCGACTGCTGCGAATGGTGTCAACGAGTTGACGATGATGTTATGTTTGGTGGTTTGCGATAAGGACGCTGAGTTCGCGGGCGCAGAATTTAAATGTGATTATGGGAAACGCTTTTCATTCATTAAATTCCTTTGACGAATCCAGCCAAACTTCCAGCGCTTTTTAGCAAACCCCTAAGAAATGTGGCCAAATTAGGTTCGAAAAAGTTTTCGTGAATGAATTAATATTTTAACGCAGTTCGAAGCGCAAAGCAAAAGGTGCCTCGGTGGTTCTGGTGCAAACTTACCCTGTACCTGTGATAGACGAAACGCTTTAACGTCGTTATGCTGCGAACATCATTAAAGATGCCAACTCGAGCGCACCCGCTGCGGTGCGTCTTGCGTTTTCTTCGCGCGCGCTCAAGAGGAAGCGCCGATAAGTTCCAGAGCCACCGATCCAGCACCGCGATGGAGTCGCCTGGTGCTCGGTAGAAGAAGAGGGAAAGAGTGCTACCCTTCGCCGCCGTCACCGGTCAAATATTGACTTCCGTTGCGAGCGCCCACGAACACCCCAAATCGAACTGTGGAATCGAAGTTTGTAGCACCGAGTAGGGCACACAAAAAAAAACGAGGAAAGCAAACGGAAAGCACACAAATTGGTGCGCAAAAAAGGCACGCAACGATGGCAAACCAAGCCAATCAATCATTGCAAAGTAATAATCCTTCGTCAGTATCGTCCCCGTCGGCGGCGGCGGTGACGGCGGACCCAGCGAAGACAAACTCCTCGATCCGATCGTCGCTCTCGCAGGACCGATCGGTGTGTCCGGCTGCCTCACGGCCGATATCGTTACCGGTGACGTCGTCAGTAGCGCCGCCCCGGGATGATGGCTGGCACACAGGCCCAGTCCGCCCGTCGCGTAGTGTCACCAGACCATCAGCCAGCGCCACCTCGTCTCAGGCCGCCGGGATGCGGATGTTCAAGAAATGCAAAAGTGCCACCTTCCAGATCGATGGACACACCTACACCATAGGTAAGCCGGGTTCTCGTTTTGATCGCTTTTACATTTCGATTAGTGGCCGCTGCACCGCTGCGGGTTACGCAGCGGGCACCGGAAACTGTCTCCTTGAGTTGGGTAACGCGGCCGCGAACACGGGAATCGTCTGGCCCGGTAGCCGTCATTAATCTTGCTGCGAAACAAATAACTGTCACACGGAGTGA
>NW_026456067.1:0-3161 GCF_943734635.1 Anopheles cruzii | reverse complement strand
GTTTCGGAAAATCTTGGCGAAGTGGCCACGGTGAAGCAACAGTTCCCGCAGGCAACGAATTACGTCGGCGTCTACGATGCGACGGGTCTGCTGACGAATCGAACCGTGCTGGCGCACGGTGTACATCTGGAGGATGCGGAGCTTCCGGTTCTGGCCGATCGCGGTACGTCGATAGCGCACTGTCCCAGTTCGAACACCAACCTGGGTTCGGGGTTCTGCGATGTGCGTAGGCTGCTGGCAGCACGTATCAAGGTCGGCCTCGGTACGGATGTGTCCGGGGGAAGCGAAATGTCCGTCCTGGCGGCCATGCGATCCGCACTCGCTGTGTCGCAGCATTTAAGTTTCATGAAAACGCAAAACGTTCAAGGGACGGGACGCGTTGCGCCACCGGCCGACGGGAAGCCCGTGAGCTACACTCCGCTGACCTACAAGCAAGCTGTGTTTCTGGCCACCCTAGGAGGCGCACAAGCGCTGGCGCTCGATAGTGTAGTGGGAAATTTTGTGGCCGGAAAGCAGTTTGATGCTTTGCTAATCGACACGGAGCTGCTTCCGATCGGTGGTAACCGACTGCCGGAAGCGATGACGAAGACACGTAGCACATCGCAGCTGGTCCAGAAGTTCGTTTACGTGGGCGATGACCGAAACATCGTGAAAGTGTACGTCGCCGGCAGACAAATAAAGCAAATGTAAACCGAAAAGTGAAGAAAGTTTTACGACGAATGGCATCGTTTTCACTTTTATTCATGAGAACCGGGCACAAGGCTTTTAAATACGTTCCGAATTTCAAAAGTAGGGCCGCGATTCGAATATGAATTCGTCTCGCAAAGGTTATCGGTGTTTTCGAGATGAGAGTATTTCCTTATCATGCGCGAGTTTCGATGCGCTGCGTTTTTTGGCGTTTAGTCGCGTAGCTATCGGCCGGAATTGATTGAAGAGACAATTGAAATAGAATTGTTGCCGATAAGCAGAAGGGAAAGGTTCCAACCAACAACCTATTGCTTCGTAATGTAGGATTCAGAGCCGTGTTAAACAGAAGTTAATATCTACACTCAAGTTTATGCACTTTCTGGCGCCCAACTGACCTATTTTGCGTTGGAACCGATTCATTGGTGTTTTTTCACCGGAGGTCCATTTGGTCCTTTATCTTCTTCTTCTATATATATAAAAGAGTACCGCGTTATTGTTATTCTCTTCACAACTCAAGAACGGCTGAACCGATTTGGCTGAAAATTGGTGTGGAGGTAGCTAAGATCCAAGGGGGTAACATAGGATACTTTTTATAATCCGATCGCGTCACAATGAAGCCACAATACGCACAATGTGTTTTTCTTAATATACTGACAACGGGACAAACAGAGCACGCAACAGCAAACAATTGTTGGCTTCTCTTTCTCGCTGATGCAAGGTCCCCCCGCCCCCTTTCCCCATCCAAATAAGGTCGCCGCGATCTCTCCCACTGAGGCGGCATCGACAAACGATAGACAGAGAGCGAAACAGCAAGCAATTGTCTCTCTCTTGCGTATGCTTACACTCTCTCTCACGAACGCCGAATAGTTTGGCAAATTGTCAGCCAGTGAGAGAGAGCGCAATAGCAAACAATTGTTTACTTCTCTTTCAAGCTTCTGCCCCGCTCTCGCGAGCAGTTCGACTATTCACATCTCATTTCATCATTCGCGTCGTAAAAAAATTATCGTGCGTGGGAATAATATTGAATACTTCATTTTAAACACTTGCTTTTTATGGAAATAATTTTAATCGTAGGGAAGCATTCCCCAGTAAGTAATTACTTGAAAATAGTGAAATTGTACGGTACCGTGTTTTGTTTGGGAAAAAATTTGAAGATTCGTGTCAATTCCAGAAATCCTGATCTTCAGGTGAATAAGGAGATACCAGCTAACAATTAGGAATGCCAGCGCCAAATCGTGAACTGAATGACGTATATAATCGAGATGTTTGGCGCATGTTGCGAGATGTTTTGGAGGGGCAATGATTTTACTGTCCTGAAATTTCCGCCAAACACTGCCAGTAATTCCAAGATCAGCTGACGAAATGAAGTGCTTCTCTTCTTATTGGACAACGACCGTTGAACGGTTTTAGCCTGCACCAACCAGCGACAATGTTAATCTCTGATACTCTTTCTAAACGTTCGTTTTTACGGGCCGGGTTGTTAGTCCCGCGCCAACCCCCCTGGAACGCCGGAATCGGGAATCGAACCCATGGCCAGCTGCGATACAGGGACGAGCGTTACCGACTGCTCCTATCACCGGGGGCCCATTGCCTCTGGGGCGAAACAGAGTTCGCCGGGCCTGCTAGTTAATAATAATTGACCAGTTTTACCGCATTTGCTGTTTGGAATTTACAATAAAATAACGGTTTATTTTTCCCTACTTTGAACTGCCTCATTTTATAGCACACGTTTCGAAAAAGCTTCTCGCACACTCGTCAACCGCTCGAATAAAAGAATAAAGAAGAGAGCAAAGTGTCAGAGTCGAGCTTTTGCTGCCACTGTGAAGATGAAAAACGGGACGAGTGTTTGTAGAAACGTTCCGGGTCGCGGACTATCGTGTGGTGATAATTAGTGATTAGTGATTAGTGATTAGCGGTACAAAAACGCAGAAAATCCCGATTGCCCGATTAGAAAAAATGTCACGCCTTCCCGTTGTGTATTTTCGCAGAAACAGTGAGAATGTGACGAGCCCCGTGGCTAGGGCTTAGGATCAGAAGCTATCTGGAAAAGGGTGTGAAAAGAACAGTGCAAGACTTTGAGGTGCTGCCTGTTGCCAAAAAATGATTGTTCGTCGGGCAGGAAATAACTTTTAGCGGAGCTCGAAAATAGATGCTCCTTGGCCAGCCATTGAAATTCGCTGGTCGCTGCGTGGAAAAATCAATACTAATATAAAAATTAACAATGGCCGCTCGGATCGCTGCACGGGCACGGGAGGAGCTTTTTCGGGTGAGTTTGTAAGCGCGAGAATCCTAGAAACGATGAGAAAGGGAGCGAGCGCAATATTTTGAAACCCCGTAAAACGAGGCAGCGCGAGCGAGAGAGAACGCTACGGAACACTGTTGATAAAGAGAGCGGCGTGAAGAAAAAGAGAGCATCCAAGACAGCAGCAGCAGCAGCAGAGACCAAGTTCTAACAAATAATTTGCGCATCTTCG
>NW_026456066.1:0-3162 GCF_943734635.1 Anopheles cruzii | reverse complement strand
GGGGAGGGGAGGGGAAGGGAGAGAGAGAGAGAGCGGCCGGAGGAAAAAAGCCGGACGCGGCGCGAAGAAACGACACACAATAAATGCCGCAAGCCCCGCGATAAGCCGCGCGCCGAGAGTCGTAAAATTCGACAAAATTAATTGCCCACCGCCCTGGGCTGGAGTGAGTGCATGAGAACGAGAGAGAGAGAGAGAGTAGGGGAGAGTTATGGGCAGCGAGGAGTATAAAATAATTAGAAGAATAAAAACAGCGTAATCCCCGTGCCGAGGGGTTGATCGGGCCATTTGTTCCCAAGCTCCTCGGCGAAGAAGTCGGCGAAGAAGTCGGCGAAGAATTCTTGGACTGCTGGACACACGCGCGCCTCTGCCAAAGTCCTTACCGAACCGTCCATGAGCAGTCCATTGTCCAGAGTCCTGGGTGGGTTGGGCTCTCGCTCTCTCTCTCTCGTGCGCTCTGGTTGCTGGCTTGTCTGTCATGAGGACCTTCCACAATACGAAAGACACTTCATTAGGTGAGTTACTGGCTTGGCCGGCCTCTCCTACACGGACACGGTTAATGACCCGTGGCAGGGAAATTAATTCTTCTCTCGCCTCGCGCACAGCCGGACGCAGATTAACACACACAGCAGGCAGGCAGGCAGACAGGAGTTCAGGACCTACTTATAGAAGGGAGACTCTGGAGAACCACAACCGCGTGTTCTCCGTGGCGTGAGAGTGAGGAGACAATTACCGCAAAACAAATTGCCCGCCCCTAGGCCCCCGGTTTCCCTGCTTGTCGCTGTTGTGTTGGCGTCCACCAGCGGCGTCCATTGATGCTCCCATTGATGGTGGGGGGCCCATTGATTAGCCGACAATCGTGGCACTGGATGGATTTGGTGGCAAAAAAAAAGACGTGGCAGTCGGCAGGGTGTCTCGGTGTCCGGACTTGGCGGGATGTCCTTAAACGCTCGAGCACGACCAGCCTCGGTTGGTGTCGCAACGTGTTTCCTACTCCAGGGCGAGAGTACAAATCACCTGCTTCATGCGCATGAAAACAACTCAACTCCGCTTCGACTCTTGTGATCTTTTAATGAGGGATTCCCAAGGAACGTCTGACAAACGTCTCAAAAATACTGTCCGCGAACTGAAGAATTGCAATAAATGACCCAAGACGGTGGGCTAGCTTCTACGGCAGCGTTGAGGGCCTTCGATAGCATATACCATAGCTTCCAACAACTGGAGTTCCTGGAACCAATCTTGTAATTCCGGGCATGGTACGGAAGAAATCAACGATGTAAGGTGGACCTGCAAATCAGTTAAACATTCTGTAGTTGGTCAACTGTAAACAGTCTAAAGCAGCAGATCTTCTTTGGGATATGAATTCCTGAAAACCGGCCAGCCCATCCCGGGACAACCGGAAAATGGATCGTATACTGTCAGACCTGGTACCTGGGGTGAGTCTTCGGTGCATGTCAACCAACGTACTCTATTTTCGGGGATGATATTCAGGTTAAGGCATCTGAGAAGGCTTGGAGTATCTAAGAATTCCCTACTCCAGCAAATAGAATTACCATTTGGGCCTAACCTCCCGAGCCCCGGCGACCACCCGATCCACACACACACACACACACACGCACAAACCCCTTGGATGGAAGTCTTGCCGTGGATCAGGTTGTCAGAAGTGTTTCCAGTTCCGGCGGAGCAATTGTGGACTCTGGGAAGTAATAGGACTCCACTTTACAGACGATGAACCGATGAACGTTCTTGGTCGCGAAATATCGCACAATCGTCCTAATAAACTGCCGACACTGCGACTCCAACACACCCTGCAGACTCTGCAGCTCCTGGTGAAGGGACTTTCGATTGGCGCCCATCTCGGTCCATTGGTCCGGCTATCACGGTCGCGATGTGCAGTTATCGTTTTGCCACCAGCACCATTCCCAGCACGTGACGTGCACCTTCGCCCAATATCTGATGCTAGCGCTAGCGCCACGACTTCGCGTTTTTGCTTCTTCACTTCGCAAAACTAAACCCATTTATCCTGTCGCCTGTTACAACTCTTGGGCGCGCGGGCGGACACCCACAAAAAACAGAACCGTTGAAGTAGCGTTAGCGTTTGCCGGTCCCTGCCCGGAATCCCGGATGCGCTGTAAACGGCGGCCAAATCGGCGCAATGTTTTGCTTGTGCGCTTGTGTTCCGTCCCAACTCTCCAGCGTCATCCTCTCACCCGGCTGTGGAGGATGTCTTTCAACTCCAGAAGCGCGCCACTTTAAACGCGGACGGACCAAAACCATGTCTGGCACACGTTCCACGGGGATCCGCGCGTACGAAGGACTGAACCGTACGGACTGGATAGCTGGATGCAGCAATGCCCGGAAATGCCCCATTACGTGACATTTGGACCGATGGATAATACACTGGCAATTATTCGGTAACTTTTGATCGAATGACACCACCTGTCAAGTGAAACGTCAAGCGGGACTATAAAGAAAGCAATCGCAGCCTGCATCTTCGCCCATACCCATTATGGGGAATGTTTTGTTTAACAAGAAACAGTCCGTCACAGGTACCCCGCAGCGTCATCTACCACCACAGGCCGCCAATTACCACCGCGCCATACGACGGGTGCGCCTAAATGTATGCAACGCATGCCGGCGATGACGTGCTCATCGGTCCGGTTCCACCGGTCGGAGTGCCACGGTATGTGCACTAACCGGCAACCCGACCCGGCACACCCCCACACGCCTTCCCCTCCTCATCCACACCCCACCCCCCGGGGGGGGGGCTCCGCTGATGCGCGCAGTGATTGAGGTTGAATGGAAAATTGGACGGCGAAAGAAAGTGGCCTTCTCAGTGGCCCCGCAACAGCCGAACGTCGATCGACTCACTCGTCACTGATTGGGCCGTGTCGTGCTCCTCGAAGTCCTCGTCGTCGTCGTCGTCGTCGTCTGACGGTCGCGACGTGATGTCCGCGACGTCGTCACTCGTTCGCCAACGACTCCGCAAAGCAAAGAGTCCGCACGGAAACGGAAAACGGGAAGCCGACGGAAAAAAACGCCAAGCAAGTCGTCGTGGGACGTGGTTTTGTTGTGTGGCGTGTATCCTGTGGCGTGTGTCCTGTGGCGCGTGCACCCGCAGGGAGAACGAGCCCCGCTCCTTTGCGCAGTGCAGAGCCGTAGCTG
>NW_026456065.1:0-3163 GCF_943734635.1 Anopheles cruzii | reverse complement strand
TTCCGGTTCTCGTGCTCCACTCCACTCACCAGTATGTCCAGGTCGCGCTCGACCGCGAAGTAGTTCGGGTAGATCTTGATGTGCTGTTCCGGGTCGGCGCTGGCCAACTCGAGCCACCCACGGCTCACCGGGCGCATCAGAAGCGGCATGATGAGGAACGAATCGTGGTACACCCAGGACTCGAAGTTCTTCGCGTAGTAGTCGTACGTGATGCCCGAGCCGGCCGCACTCTCCACGCCACCGTCCGAGATGTCCGACTGGGCGGACATGAAGATTTGGACGTCCCCGCGCCGACTCCCGGGCGCGTTGTACTTCGTGTTGATGAAGCCCATCACCTCACACGAAGGCATCGCCACCAGACGGCCCTGATTGTTGAACAGAAAATCCCGCGCCGTGCTGACGCCCGTCACGTCGATTAGCCGCACGGACAGAGACTGATTGCCGGCCGGGTTCTGGATGAGGAACACTCCACCGCCCGCGGCCACGTGATCCTGCAGGTTCTGACCGACCCCCGGGAGGTCCTGGATCACGCGAATACGGTGCTTCTCGAGCTGCTCGGCGGGTCCAACACCGGACAGCATCAGCAGATGTGGGCTGTTCAGTGCGCCGGCCGACAGGATCACTTCCTTCGTGACCATCACAAAGAATCGCCGCTTACCCTTCCGGAACTCGACCCCGTACGCGCGCTTATCCTCCGGGTCGATCAACACCCGCTCCACCATCGAGTCCATCGAGATGTGCAGGTTCCGGCGGCTCGTCACCGGCCTCAGGTACGCCTTGGCCGTGCTACAGCGCAACCCGTCGCGCACCGTCCCGTGCAGTGGCGCAAACACCAGCTGGTTGGGCCCATTCACTTCGTCCGCCATTGTCATGCCCAGTTCCCGGGCCGCCCGCAGGAAGTACGGCAGCAGCGCGGACCGATTGCGGAACAGATCGACCGACAGCGGACCGGTCGTGCCGTGCCAGGGGCGCCCCGCAATGTTCGCGTCCCGCACGTTCTCCATCTTCACGTAGTACGGCAGCACGTCCACCCAGCTCCAGCCCCGGTTACCGAAGCTGGCCCACTCGTCGTAGTCCTCCGGATTGCCCCGCACGTACATCATCGCATTCAGGACCGACGAACCGCCGAGCACCTTGCCGCGAGGCCAACTGCACCGATTGTTGCGCATCCCTTGGCAGAACCGCGGATTCGGTTCCGTCTCAAACTGCCAGTCGAGCTGACCCTTCTGCAGCACCGGGTACAGGTACGGGAGGTCACTGAGGAACGTCTCGTCCGTGCCCGCCTCCAGCAGCAGCACGTTCCAGTCACACACCTCCGACAGTCGGGCGGCCACCGCGGCCCCGGCACTGCCGCCGCCGACCACCACGAAGTCGTACACGTCGTAGATGAACTGCGGCGGAATGTCCTGCACCCGGTGCCGGAAGTCCACCACGTCCGTGCGCTGCAGCCAGATGCAGGCGTCCAGCAGCAGCATGATGAACACGTTCGCCGGGCGCGTCAGCATGATGCGCATCCGCGTGTGCAGGCTGTCCAGCGGACCCAACGCCATTCCCGACCGCGCTCGAGAGGGGCAACCGAATGTGCAAACTACGCGACGTACCGCGACCGTCACTGACGAGGAACTGACGGAAACCCGCGGATGCGAATTCCGTGTTCGCGCTGATCGAATTTTTGCTGCCATCGACAGAATTGGCCGCAAATGGGGTCGATTAATGCGGTCGCTAGAGTGCTGAGCCGTCACCGTGAGCGATTGATGTTCTAAGGCGTTGCGTTTGTGTCGCTTTTCGACGGAATAATTGTTTGTGAAGTTTCTGACAGATCCACCGCAGAAGTTGAGTTAATATTGTTTCATCACAATTCGGGGTTTCAGTTTCATAATCGAATGGCCGCAGGTCCAAGAACGCTTGTTCTAAAACGGATCGGTAGCGAGCCCTACCTCCGAAGTTAGAGTACGGTCCAAAGAATGTTTTTGTTTATGTCGGCCATTGGCAAACAGCAATCCCGGCGGGCCAGCACCGCGAGTCAGTCGTGTTTCGTGTGTGTTTCCGTCGAGACCCCCGTCGAGGCCTCAGGATGAACTCAATCGCTGCGTACGAGGTCCGCACACGGTTGCTGTACAGCTCGCGGCTCGGCACCGTGTTTCTGCTGCTGATCGACGCTAGCATCTGGCTGCAGCGTCCGGACATAGTGGACTTTCACCATCGCGTCCAACCGATCCCGGACACGTTCATCCAGGACATCTACGACTTTGTGGTGATCGGAGCCGGATCGGCCGGTGCTGTGATGGCGGCTCGGCTGTCCGAGATCTGCCACTGGGACGTGCTACTGCTCGAGGCCGGTACGGACGAAACGTTCCTCACCGACCTGCCGTTCCTGTACCCGACGCTCCAGATGTCACGCGTCGACTGGCAATTCCGGACGGAGCCGTCGGACGAGTTCTGTCTTGCGATGCAGGACCGACGGTGCCGGTGGCCCCGCGGAAAAGCACTCGGTGGCAGCTCGACCATCAACGCGATGCTGTTCGTGCGCGGCAACCGGAAAGACTACGATGGGTGGCGCGACCAGGGCAACCCGGGCTGGAGCTACGACGATATGTTGCCGTACTTCCGGAAGCTGGAGAACATGCAGGATCCGCAGTACCGGAATCTGCCGTACCACGGGCGGAACGGACCGATCACCGTCGAACGGTACGCGTACCAGACCCCCCTCGAGACATACCTCTGGCAGGGTCTGCAGGAGCTGGGACTCATCAATCCGTACGGCGAGGTGAACGGTCCGGTGCAGACGCTCCAGCCCCACGTCGAGTTGCCCTGTTCCTCCCACCGGTCGTAGTCACGACTGTTGCCCCGGACGTACAGCATCAGGTTGTTGCTGCTGCAGCCTCCCAGCATTTTACCGCGCTTCCAGTAGCTCCCGTTCCGGTAGCCCTTGCTGGCCGTCTCACTCTCCTCGGCGTAATAGTTCCACACGTGCGGGCTATGCATTAAACCGAGCGCCAGATACGGTACCTAAGCGTCGCGAATGATACGGACGGTGATGCTGCTGTGTCAGAAAACTTTGGGACAACACAACTCGACACAACAAAGGACAATTACAATGACACACGAAATGAACCTGAAGCCATGTCACATTTATTGAAAATATACAGAATGCATGCCCATC
>NW_026456064.1:0-3163 GCF_943734635.1 Anopheles cruzii | reverse complement strand
TTCCGGTTCTCGTGCTCCACTCCACTCACCAGTATGTCCAGGTCGCGCTCGACCGCGAAGTAGTTCGGGTAGATCTTGATGTGCTGTTCCGGGTCGGCGCTGGCCAACTCGAGCCACCCACGGCTCACCGGGCGCATCAGAAGCGGCATGATGAGGAACGAATCGTGGTACACCCAGGACTCGAAGTTCTTCGCGTAGTAGTCGTACGTGATGCCCGAGCCGGCCGCACTCTCCACGCCACCGTCCGAGATGTCCGACTGGGCGGACATGAAGATTTGGACGTCCCCGCGCCGACTCCCGGGCGCGTTGTACTTCGTGTTGATGAAGCCCATCACCTCACACGAAGGCATCGCCACCAGACGGCCCTGATTGTTGAACAGAAAATCCCGCGCCGTGCTGACGCCCGTCACGTCGATTAGCCGCACGGACAGAGACTGATTGCCGGCCGGGTTCTGGATGAGGAACACTCCACCGCCCGCGGCCACGTGATCCTGCAGGTTCTGACCGACCCCCGGGAGGTCCTGGATCACGCGAATACGGTGCTTCTCGAGCTGCTCGGCGGGTCCAACACCGGACAGCATCAGCAGATGTGGGCTGTTCAGTGCGCCGGCCGACAGGATCACTTCCTTCGTGACCATCACAAAGAATCGCCGCTTACCCTTCCGGAACTCGACCCCGTACGCGCGCTTATCCTCCGGGTCGATCAACACCCGCTCCACCATCGAGTCCATCGAGATGTGCAGGTTCCGGCGGCTCGTCACCGGCCTCAGGTACGCCTTGGCCGTGCTACAGCGCAACCCGTCGCGCACCGTCCCGTGCAGTGGCGCAAACACCAGCTGGTTGGGCCCATTCACTTCGTCCGCCATTGTCATGCCCAGTTCCCGGGCCGCCCGCAGGAAGTACGGCAGCAGCGCGGACCGATTGCGGAACAGATCGACCGACAGCGGACCGGTCGTGCCGTGCCAGGGGCGCCCCGCAATGTTCGCGTCCCGCACGTTCTCCATCTTCACGTAGTACGGCAGCACGTCCACCCAGCTCCAGCCCCGGTTACCGAAGCTGGCCCACTCGTCGTAGTCCTCCGGATTGCCCCGCACGTACATCATCGCATTCAGGACCGACGAACCGCCGAGCACCTTGCCGCGAGGCCAACTGCACCGATTGTTGCGCATCCCTTGGCAGAACCGCGGATTCGGTTCCGTCTCAAACTGCCAGTCGAGCTGACCCTTCTGCAGCACCGGGTACAGGTACGGGAGGTCACTGAGGAACGTCTCGTCCGTGCCCGCCTCCAGCAGCAGCACGTTCCAGTCACACACCTCCGACAGTCGGGCGGCCACCGCGGCCCCGGCACTGCCGCCGCCGACCACCACGAAGTCGTACACGTCGTAGATGAACTGCGGCGGAATGTCCTGCACCCGGTGCCGGAAGTCCACCACGTCCGTGCGCTGCAGCCAGATGCAGGCGTCCAGCAGCAGCATGATGAACACGTTCGCCGGGCGCGTCAGCATGATGCGCATCCGCGTGTGCAGGCTGTCCAGCGGACCCAACGCCATTCCCGACCGCGCTCGAGAGGGGCAACCGAATGTGCAAACTACGCGACGTACCGCGACCGTCACTGACGAGGAACTGACGGAAACCCGCGGATGCGAATTCCGTGTTCGCGCTGATCGAATTTTTGCTGCCATCGACAGAATTGGCCGCAAATGGGGTCGATTAATGCGGTCGCTAGAGTGCTGAGCCGTCACCGTGAGCGATTGATGTTCTAAGGCGTTGCGTTTGTGTCGCTTTTCGACGGAATAATTGTTTGTGAAGTTTCTGACAGATCCACCGCAGAAGTTGAGTTAATATTGTTTCATCACAATTCGGGGTTTCAGTTTCATAATCGAATGGCCGCAGGTCCAAGAACGCTTGTTCTAAAACGGATCGGTAGCGAGCCCTACCTCCGAAGTTAGAGTACGGTCCAAAGAATGTTTTTGTTTATGTCGGCCATTGGCAAACAGCAATCCCGGCGGGCCAGCACCGCGAGTCAGTCGTGTTTCGTGTGTGTTTCCGTCGAGACCCCCGTCGAGGCCTCAGGATGAACTCAATCGCTGCGTACGAGGTCCGCACACGGTTGCTGTACAGCTCGCGGCTCGGCACCGTGTTTCTGCTGCTGATCGACGCTAGCATCTGGCTGCAGCGTCCGGACATAGTGGACTTTCACCATCGCGTCCAACCGATCCCGGACACGTTCATCCAGGACATCTACGACTTTGTGGTGATCGGAGCCGGATCGGCCGGTGCTGTGATGGCGGCTCGGCTGTCCGAGATCTGCCACTGGGACGTGCTACTGCTCGAGGCCGGTACGGACGAAACGTTCCTCACCGACCTGCCGTTCCTGTACCCGACGCTCCAGATGTCACGCGTCGACTGGCAATTCCGGACGGAGCCGTCGGACGAGTTCTGTCTTGCGATGCAGGACCGACGGTGCCGGTGGCCCCGCGGAAAAGCACTCGGTGGCAGCTCGACCATCAACGCGATGCTGTTCGTGCGCGGCAACCGGAAAGACTACGATGGGTGGCGCGACCAGGGCAACCCGGGCTGGAGCTACGACGATATGTTGCCGTACTTCCGGAAGCTGGAGAACATGCAGGATCCGCAGTACCGGAATCTGCCGTACCACGGGCGGAACGGACCGATCACCGTCGAACGGTACGCGTACCAGACCCCCCTCGAGACATACCTCTGGCAGGGTCTGCAGGAGCTGGGACTCATCAATCCGTACGGCGAGGTGAACGGTCCGGTGCAGACGCTCCAGCCCCACGTCGAGTTGCCCTGTTCCTCCCACCGGTCGTAGTCACGACTGTTGCCCCGGACGTACAGCATCAGGTTGTTGCTGCTGCAGCCTCCCAGCATTTTACCGCGCTTCCAGTAGCTCCCGTTCCGGTAGCCCTTGCTGGCCGTCTCACTCTCCTCGGCGTAATAGTTCCACACGTGCGGGCTATGCATTAAACCGAGCGCCAGATACGGTACCTAAGCGTCGCGAATGATACGGACGGTGATGCTGCTGTGTCAGAAAACTTTGGGACAACACAACTCGACACAACAAAGGACAATTACAATGACACACGAAATGAACCTGAAGCCATGTCACATTTATTGAAAATATACAGAATGCATGCCCATC
>NW_026456063.1:0-3163 GCF_943734635.1 Anopheles cruzii | reverse complement strand
GATTCGTGTTGTAATTATTATTACCGCCATGATTTGTATCGGTGGAACCGCACGAGAATCGCGTACACGGCACACATACGCGGTTCAAGTGGACGGTGGATTGCAGAAAAATTCGCACGTGCCAGGCGAAGGTGGCGAAAGTGGCCGTGGTTGCTGCGGCTTTCCGCAAGATTGGCGCTCCGACTTCGTGCTCGGAGTTTTGAAGACGTTGGTCCGATTGGACGCTGCGGACACTGAAGACCGCTCGGGAAAGGGGACCAAGACGTGTGGCCTGGTATTTTGCTAACGGTGCAGAATTAAACGATGAGCGCCGATGCTCGAAGACAATGGGCAAGTGTTGCTAATGATGGAATTTACGAGGTTTGTATGTGTAGGAACATTTTTCAACCGCCAGCCGGTGTGTCGCTTCGACTTTTAATTATGAACCAATCCGTTATTTTTCCTCCCGTTGGGATGAGATTCATGGACTTGTTGTAGTGTTCGTTTTGATGTATGAGGCAGCTTGCAGGTTGCGGCTGAGCTGGTTTTGTTTTATTTGGCTACTAGTACCGCTCAATGTACTTAATTATTTATTTATAGCAATCATATTTATGAAGTCATAATTCGTGCATTGCTTTCTATTAAAATGTGGGTTTCACATACTCTCGAGACTGAAAGTAGTATATGATAACAAGATAGTCGAGTCGAGTCAATAAGTGCAATCTTATTAAGAAAAAGACATGTTAATAAAAGCCAGGAGTTTTATCGATACTTCCGCAACGAACGTTCAACGTCTGCTTAGACTGACTGGCATTTCATTTTTGTTCGATGCAATGACTCGTAATAGTTGAGCTTTACGCCAAAACACCTTCACCTTCTGTGCGCTTTCTCAGCGGCCGATGATTAATGGTTCGACAGAGGAAAAGAAGACTGATCGATATACATAGTTTTGTGTGTCAAAACTGTGGGTAGTTAAAAAAATAGTGAAGCTAACATATACTATTTCATAACAATTATTTTTTATTATTATTTTTCTAACAGTTATTTTGTGAAAGTCACTTTAAATTGGCAAGTGACCGTTTAAAACGGTAGGTTGAAATTGATCCTTTGGTCTGATCTGCGGATACGTTCCCTTTAGTTAGTTATGCTTTCCAAAATTATTACCAAGAAACTCTACTTCTTGTCGAATAAATAGTTACAGCATAAGCTTTCAGTCAGTGTTTCCGACTTTTCCAGGTAATACAGCAAATGGTTAATTTAATCCAGTCTAGTTATTTAATCATTGAAGGGGCTAGTTTCAAAAGGCACTACCTTCTGAAATATGCGTGTCCTTAAAGTGCGTTACTAGCTGGGTCACGATGGGCTCATAGGGTAGCCTTAGTGGTCGTCCACAGATTTTTAAGGCTCCTGCCCCATACGGTTGATTATAAACCACTGCGTGACGCAGCATACTGTCCTGCTGGTTGCCTTTTCCTTTAACCCCGGGCCGACCATCGCAGCGGCGTGAGTGGACGAGCGGTTATTTATTTTTATTCGCCGCCTAAAGTGACACTCGAGGAAGACCATCGCCAAATATGCATGCCGCCCGGGGTCGGGAAAACACATAAAAAACGGGACGATTCGAATCGTCCGCCGTCCGTCCCGGGGGTTCTTCGGCGGGCAAAGATCCAACGCACCAGCTACCGGTCTGGTCGGCTGGAAAGGTGTCCTGCGGAAAGATTGCGCCGCCGGGAGAGGCAGCACCGGTCGGACGTAGGAGGGCCAAAGTCAAACAGAACATCATGTTTCGTAACGGCGGGTGTGCCGTGCACCCGAAGGGTGTGTCCTTCGTCAGGCGGGCCACGGCGCACGGGTGAAGTGTCATGGAGTTTGGTGCGATGTCACGGGGAAACAAATATATCGAGGCATTATTTTTGTTTGTCGAAACATTCGCCGTCCATTTGCCGTCCGCAGTCCAGCGGAGCGGTGAAGCGACTTGAAGTGCTGGAAGGCCCCGGTGGACAGGGATTTTCAAGCACGGAAAGGCAGCATTAATTCAATAGTTGGAACACATAAGTCAAACAACACACAGAGCGGCAACCGAGAGTACCGGGATTGTTGATGTACGGCTTCAGAGCACCAGAGCGTTCGGTGGCGAGGGCCTTGCGAACTGTAACCGAACTGTAGTGCGCCCAAGGTCCAGGGTCTGTGCGTTAGGAGTGGCTCATCGGTCCTGGATGGACAACCACTTTCGGGTGGTCCGTGTACTGGGCAGACGGACACGCTTAATGCACTTGTCCGAATGATGTCTCAATGGTTGCTGCCCGAAAGTGCCGGGACCATAAATCGCCCAACGGGGTGCCCAGCTTCGGCATCGTACGGGTGTTTTGAATAAACGGTGTTACACAGCAATAATGGCGAAGGTTATGAGAAGCTTATCAATAATTCAATTCGATTGCACTTGTTCCAAAGCAAGTGGTTTGGGATATTGGGTTGATTCCCCATAAAAACACACGGAATTTTAAATAGGGGAGATCACTTCACTTCGGGAACATTTAACCAGGAATTCCTTTTAAAGATTGTATTGAACAGTTTCAACAACCGAGTTTCGAGAGTAGGATCCAGTGTTCCTTTTCATGATCGTTTTCACAATCAGTTGCACTACGGGTCATCGTTATGAACGGTTCCTACTCAAGAGCCTCAGCAAAGAACCACGAAAGCAGCAGAATGCAAATTTTCTGCTGCTTGTACTACAAATAAACTTCAATCTAGAGATGCCCAGTTATTGGAAGTAAATGATGTTTCGCTGTATTTTTCGATAGTTTCACCCATATTCATAGCTACCAAACTAACGGATGAAGATTTTACGATAATAAAGTATTGATCAATGTATCGTTAGTATCAAATAACAAACAAACACTTTGAATTCCTAAACAAAACTAGCAGAGAAAACTACAAGAAAGGTTAAAAACAAAACAACAATAACTATAGCTTCCGTTACCGTCTAATTATCAAGATCTTTATTTAGTTACCATCCAGAAAATTTGAAATTTCAATTAGCTTCAGTTGCTCAGCGTATTTCATTTCAGTAATTTCATTTTTCTTCCCATAAATTGTTCCACATTTCTCAGTAATTTAATAGCCACTCCATGAAAATCCTCATCCTTTCTGTAGATTGTCGAAGCCGATTAAAGAATACATTACA
>NW_026456062.1:0-3165 GCF_943734635.1 Anopheles cruzii | reverse complement strand
ATGCATCCTTCGATGCGGATCAAGATAGTTAGAAGTTCCTCGTAGGACAGTAAAGTATTCCCTAACTGTCTTACAATTTGACGCTTTGCTACCTTCACTGCGGCTTCCCATAAGCCACCAAAGTTGGGGGATCGCGGGGGTATTAAATGCCACTGTATTCCATCTTGAGCTAAATGCTTGCTTATCTTCTTGTTTTCCGCATCTGCTTGAAGTCTACGGTACAGATCATGCAATGCGTTCTTTGCACCAATGAAGTTTTTGCCGTTGTCGGAGTATATATGGGCCGGTTTGTTTCTGCGGTACATGAACCTATCCAGCGCCATCAAAAAGGTATTGGTGGATAGATCGCCCGCCAACTCAAGATGGACAGCTTTCGTACTGAAACAAACAAAAACACAAATATAAATTTTTGTGGGTGCTGCTCTTCTATGTACCGGCTTCAGGTAGAGTGGGCCACAGTAGTCTATTCCAGTGCAGACGAAGGCTTCGCTTGGGGTGATGCGATGGATGGGTAACTGTCCGACGGGTTGCTCTATGGGTTGTGGGTTGGATCGATAGCATCTAAAACAATGGCGCAAGACGCTTCGTACAGCTCTCCGTCCATGCAGCAGCCAGAATTCATCCCTCAAAACGACAAGGGTTACTGAACAACCTCCATGAACCAGCGTCTTATGCTGTTGCTCTATCAGTAATTTGGTGAACAGGTGAAATCCGGGGATGATTATGGGGTGACGAATGTTGTATGATTCTGAAGATAGCTGCAACCGGCCACCGACGCGTATCACTCCTTCAGAGTCCATGAACGGGTTTAGCAGCCGAAGCCTTGATTTGCTTATTGGCGATCCTTTACGTAGGGCCTTGACTTCTTCGGGAAATGCTTCGAATTGCACCAATTTTGCCAGGCACAGTTTTGCTCGCTTCAATTCCTCCGTTTGGAGTACTAGTTCGGAGATACGATTTTCCTTGGATCGGGTGTTGTTGAAGAATCTCAACATAAATGCTACCACATTGATCATCGTGCGGTATGACGAAAATTTTCTGAAGATTTCATGCGGTTCCACTGTTTGTACGGCGGTAACAAGAATTGGGTCATTTACTTCTGCTTCTTCGGTAGGGAGCTTATCGAGGGGGGTTAGTTGTGCAGGCCAACTTGCCTTTGGCTTACAGAGCCAACTTGGTCCGCTGTGCCACCTGTCGCAAGAAATGAGTTCACTTGCAGCGCAGCCTCGAGATAGTAGATCGGCTGGATTCTCATTTCCACTCACATGCAGCCACGTGCATCCGTGCGTAGTGGATTGTATCTCGGAAATGCGGTTGGCTACGAATGTTTTCCATGTCCGAGGGGGAGACCTAAGCCATTGTAGCACGACAGTAGAATCCGACCAAAAATATTTTTGGGCGAAATTTGTGTCAAGGGCGGCCGTCACCTTGTCGTACAAGCGGGATGCTATGAGGGCGGCACACAGTTCAAGCCGCGGGATGCTGATCTGTTTCAGCGGGGCTACTTTCGTCTTTGATGCCAAGAGGCTAATCTTCACTTCACCATTTCTATTTTCCGAGCGAATGTACACACAAGCTCCGTAGGCATCTTTGGAGGCATCTGCAAACGTGTGAAGCTCCGCGCTCTCGCAATGCGAAATGAGGGCATGTCGATCGGTACGAAAGTTAGACAAAGCGGGGAGTTCATCTAGAAAGATCTTCCACTTTCGTTTGATATCGGGGGTTAATTCATCGTCCCAGCCTAAGGACAGCATCCACAGATGCTGCATCAGAAGCTTCGCTTGAACAACTACGGGGGATACTAATTCCAGCGGGTCGTACAGTTGAGCAATGGTGGACAACATTTCTCTTTTTGTTTGGGTTGAATCCTGTACCTCCACCTTTACTTCGAATCGTAGAGTATCCGTTTCGGGGATTTCGCGATAGAACTCTTCACAGCGTTGCTCATCCACAGCATAATTCGAAACATTTACTTCCTCAAGCTTCAAAAACTTTTCCATCCTTTCATCCATCGATTCGATTTGGGCAGTGTTGCAGGAGAGGGGCGCATTGAAGAGGGGGGTTGCTGCTTGCCCAGCTACGATCCATCCCAAATAACTTTCAACTAAAGTAAGCGTCCCTGACGCGAGCCGTATTCTACCGCTCTTCAGCAGATCGTAAAAGTGGGCCGCTCCAATGATGAGATCGATTTTACTTGTAGTGTTGAACTCCGGATCGGCCAATGCAAGGTGCTCGGGAATCTCCAACGGCGTCGTAGGGAAAGAAAATGCGGGGGTATCGCCGGAGACTCTTTTAAACAGCAAAAATTCCATGCGCAATCTTAAATTGGAATGCTGCGAGCGCAGTTCAGCTTCAACAGAGTGCTTGGCATTCGTCTGTGTGCCATCGACTCCGACTATGGGTACGTTTCTCGTTTTTCGCGGGATGTGCAAGCGTTGGTACAATCGTTCACTCATAATATTCGGTTGGGATCCCGAATCCAACAACGCTCTAGCAAGATGTTCTTGTCCGTATCCATCGATAATGATAACGATTGCGGTGGACAAAATTACGGGTTTGCTGGTCGTAGGTACAGCCGTACTCGCTGTCGAGATTCTGAGACCGTTGGTGTGCGTTGCAGCCGCAGACACTGCGAGCGAAGCGGGTACCGGGGGTTCGACGTATGCGTTGTGCAGCAAACTATGATGTCGTTGTTTGCACAGTCTACAGGAGAAGGCAGATTGGCAGAAACGAACAAAATGGTCGTTCCTGAAGCAATTGCGGCACAACCTATTGTCGTGGATCACGCGTAGTCGATCTGCGTCGGTCATTCGTTGGAAAACTTCGCAACTTATGATCGAATGCCTGTCCCTTGCGCAGGCAGGGCATGGGGGGAAACAATTTTTGTTTGCTCTCGGGTTGTTGAAATCCAGTCTTCGGCGGGTCGTTTCGTCCTTGGGTTTCACTATTCTCTCCTTGTCGTTCAACGGGATCGGGTTGGGTCACGGCGGCATGGCAGAAGCTTCTGTTCGCCGTTCGCTCTCTCTCTCTCTTTTGCCTAGGCTTCTCGCTGAGTCCGGTGTAAAGCGTTACTTTGCTTACCGAACGCGCCACTCCAAACATGAACTCGCTGAAGCTCGCCAAATTTGCGGCTGTCTTGGTTCCCGTGAGATGGTTGCCCCACGA
>NW_026456061.1:0-3165 GCF_943734635.1 Anopheles cruzii | reverse complement strand
GCTATGTCTACAGTTTAACAAACTACTGCTACCATTGATGTACGTGTACCCTTTGAGAGGTAGAGTAATTGTACGTCTCATTTTGTGTTTTGTGTAACTAAATAGTGTCCCTCACGGATGCCTCGCCATATTGTTTTTGCTCAAACGTTGAGGATAACGAAATGGTAATCGTAGGCAATTTTGTTTACCATAAAATTATCATCGATGTAAAGAATTACGAATTCGTTAAAGCGTCGTTTTTACACAGTTTTCAATATACAGTGGATGAACTAACATTTACACATCTTATTTAATGATTTTGATTGATTTTTTAATGACTAAAGCAAATTTTTCATCCTCGTATTTCCAAAAATCTTTTTGTTAATTTCACTGTACGTTCACTTTGCTGTTGGTGATTTCGTTGGATCCAAATTTGGATGGACTTTCAAACACCCGCTTGCCTTCGCTCACCTTGGCCTCCAGCGAGCGCACCTTCTCAGGTTCGGAGTGCGTCGAAGGACGGTGGAAAAGTGTGTTGGAAGTGTTTACAGTGTATATTGATAAAAGTGATAAATAAATGATTAAAATAAAAATTTTAACCCAGTGTTATCTATCTATATATATAAAATTCAAGTTCTGTCTGTATGTCTCAAGTAAACTCCGAAACTACTGGACCGATTGACTCGAAATTTGGTATACAGGGGTTTTAGGGGCCGGGTAGTGTCGTTATCATGCTATCAATTTAATATATTTAAAACATCAATTACTCCACAAGTTATGAATCGAATTTCATCAAAACTTGCACAATGGTTGCTGGCCACCCGAGAAATCATGTGACAAAATTTGGTCCTTGCAGGACAAGGGGAAGGTTTCTTAGGTGAGAAAACAGCTAACAAAGTGAGTTCAATGAACTAGTATCTATTAAATCATATTAATATCTAAATTAATTTTAATATCTATTGTTCCGAAAATAAAGAAAATAATAATAATGCTGGCAGCATTCGAGCAGCTGCTGCTGTCCGAGTGCGGTCGATGCCGGATCTGTCAAACGAAACGTCAAATTCGAATTCCTTTTTTCGAAGACAAAATTGTTAAATCCACACAAATTTCATTCAAATTGCTTTATTGCTGTTGCTCGTCGATCCAATATCCGCACGATTGCAGCTTCCGGTGGATTGTAATGAACTTGGCGGCGTTTTGCGTCTTCGGCACGATGTACTGTTCACTAAACAAAAACCTGCAGCAGAATAGGGAAACGAAAGGATTAATCGGGACAACCAGAGCACTGGCCACTTGTACTTACTTATCGTGGCAATAGGCCGAAAATTCTTCGTAGCCAAGCTTCACCAGAAACGACAGCACGAATGTGTAGCAGTTGTTTGATGCTTCGTGGTACGTGTCCTTACTCCATCTGCACCGGTCACTGCAGGCCGCTAGCACTTCTTCCCACCGATCGTACCACCCTTCCGGTACTTGTGCCACCAGGAGGCACTGGTTCCAATCGTCACTATTCTTTGCAGACGTTTCCACTAATCCTTCGGTGTCGTACTCAGTAATGTCCCCGCTCAGCGAAGTCAGTGCTATGTGTAGGTTTTCTTGATTTTGAAATGAACTAATGAAAAGTCGTCTATAGGTTGCGCTTTACATCGATCGCACGGGCATTCGCGTACCTCAAAAAATCTCCACGCGATGGGCGCAGCACAATGGCGCAGGGATGCTGCGAGGCTCGGATGAACGGACATGGCAGGCTGAAACGGAACACGAACGGGTTGGATCGGGTTCGAAATAAAAATAGCAGAGCGATTACGTCTAACTTTACGTTAAAGGAGAATCGTCTAGGTCGCTACTCAAAGGATCCCCGCACAGTGGACACGAAGACAGGGTTTGGTACACAAAGATCGTCTCGCCACAGTGCCGGAAACATATTAAATCCCTTTCCATACGCATCACACACTGGAACGAGATAGAAAGCAAAAGAATAGAACGATTAAAATGCGATACTAATGAAAAACGGAACGGAAAGGCGCCCGAGATTCATACCCACGTGCTCATTGCTAGAAGCAACAAACTTTACAAACTCTCTCGCTTGCGTTCCTCCATTCCAATTGCCGGCAAAGCCACCAACGGTGGGGTGCTACAATTGCATGCTGAAACATAATAAAACGTCGGATGCGATTCCCGCGCGCGCTCTAGCAAACAAACCCTTGTGTCCCAGCACCCCGTGCATGATCCGTCCCCCCCGAGAATATTAAAACCCACGTCTGCGTTCGGCGGATCAGCTGAAATCGGTTGTTATTTTTTGTCTCCCTGGCAACGCTCGAACCGAACCCAAAGGGATCCACGGGGGTGTTGTGTTGTGGCACTAGGATACGACGGAGCCAAAGCGTCACGACGGGTAGCGCACACGGTTAACCGCAGCGGCAAAGCGGGTTGGGGTGTTGGGGGTCGGGACACGAACGGCCCGAAAAGTGCTTCCTCCCGCGGACTTGCTACATACGTGCATCGAAAGTAGAACCGAAAGCAACCGGGATCGACGGACCGACGAGTGCCATCGCTATTGATAGGCTGTAAATAGTGTGCTTTCGAACGTGCTGCAACACGGAAGTGGAAATGTGGGACACGTTGAAAATAGGCCTGTAAAAGTGTATTAACTTGAGTGTCTAATATAGTGAGGGACGCGAGGACAGGAAGCAAAAGCCCATTAATTGCTGGCCCGATGATGGCAGACGATGGCAAGCACGTGCGTGAGTCAACGGATCACCGCATTAGTGGCACTAATGGCCTCTGTATGAAAACTAGGAGCATGCTACAAAGGACACACTGTGCTAACCCGCGATTAGTGCTGCTGATAGTTTGCGTCACTTCCGGTTCGCTTTTACACCTATCTGGTGCGGGGTTCGCTTGCCTCAGCAATCCCTGTGTCTACGGTGTGTGCATCGATGATCTCAATAGGTAATCCCATCTCGTCCACAGTGTCCTTCCAAGGAGTGCCAGGAGTGGGGGCGATAAATGAGTCAGAGTTCGAATGAGGTTATTGGTTCCAATTTCCTTTTCCCATTATTTTCTCATTTAATATCGACCGAAAGCGAAACCGGACTGACGCGCCGCGAGTTACGCGTAATGCGTTTGATTTCGTGTCCGTTCATTATTTCTTGATGTAATGAAATATGCAGGTACCCGTGTACC
>NW_026456060.1:0-3166 GCF_943734635.1 Anopheles cruzii | reverse complement strand
TGGCAAACCTGACTTTACGTGTATTATTTGTTGATCGCGACTCAACAAAATCAAACTTTATTTGTCGTGTTCTGTAGTTCGGAGCTTTTCTGCCCGGTTCTGCACGTATTCGTGGCATTTTTAGTGGCGCACGGAGATAGAATAATCGTGTCTGGTTATTCTGTGCTCGGCGACCAAGTTATTGCACGGATATCGTGGTACAGAGTAGGGGTGCAGTGAGCCGTGAACGGAACTGTACGAAGTTAAAGTGAGTTTGTTTCTGTTTTGTGAAGTTTCTGCAATCATGGATAGTGAGAAGTGCGTCAGTTGCAACAGTGCAACAGACGGAGATTACGTCCAATGCGATGAGTGTGACCAGTGGGCTCACTACTCATGCGCAGGAGTGGATGACACAATAAAAGAAAAAGCTTGGCACTGCGATAAATGTGTCAAGACACTACTGTCCCGCTCAAGCTACACCAGCTCCGGATCCATGCACAGCGCCCGCGGCTCTGATCCAATGGACGAAGCGCTAGAAGAGCGCCGGAGGAGCCTTCTAAAAGAGCGAACGTTGTTCGAACAACGGAAAAAGGCTCAAGAAGAGCTCATCGCGCAGCGAGCCTTGTTCGAGCAGCGGAAGAGCGCTGAAGAAGAGCTAATGGAGCAGGAGATACAGCTAAAACAAGAAATAGCTGAATATGAAATGCTGCACAGGGAACGGTTGGCACCAATAGAGCATCGAGACGCAAGTTCCAGAAAGGAGTTCCGGGCTGCTACATCAGCGGTTGACGGGCCGGGGTATAGTATCGGCCGAATCACCAAAGACCAGCTAGCGGCCAGAAAAGCGATCTCAGCCAACCTGCCTAAATTTCGTGGTGAGCCAGAAGTTTGGCCACAGTTTTTTAGCAGCTTTGAGACCACCACGGAAGTGTGTGGGTTCTCAAACTTGGAGAACCTGAAGCGGCTCCAAGACAGTCTGGCGGGAGATGCATTGGAGGCAGTAAGAGGTCGCCTTCTACTGCCAGACTCGGTACCAGGCGTTATCCGGGACCTGAGAAACCTCTTCGGAAGGCCGGAGAAGCTGCTGAGAACACTGATGGTGAAGGTTAGGAACGCACCGGCACCAAAGGCAGAGAGGCTCGAAACCTTTCTGCAGTTCGGGATCGTAGTGAAACAACTGTGTGACCACATTCAAGCCGCACAATTGAATGAACACTTGAACAACCCTATGCTCGTCCAAGAGTTGGTGGACAAACTTCCACCGACCTACAAGTTGGATTGGGTACGGTTCAAGAAAGATCGAGTGGATCAATCGCTACGAGCATTTGCCTGCTTCATGGACAAGATCATGGAAGAGGTATCAGAAGTTGCTGATTTCCCGTGTGTGAAAATGAATAACATTGAACATGATAAAGGTGCTAGACGGAAGTTCGGTGTAAACGTGCATGTCGCTGAACGCGAAAAGACGAGCAAAGGCCCGAAAATTGTGAACACAAAGGTGTGTTGGGCGTGTGAAAAGCCGGGGCACTTGCTCAAATTATGCTTCGCGTTCAAGCGGAAGGATCTGGCAGAGCGTCTGAAGATAGTGAAAAAGGCTAACCTGTGTGAAGTGTGTTTGTGCAAGCACGAAGCTGGACCATGTCTTTCAAAAATCCGATGTACAATAGACAAGTGCGATGGGCTACACCATCCGTTGCTACATCGCGTAGTGGAGACTGTGCAAATACAGGATGCTAAAATGGGCACCAGCGAAGAGTGCTCCGTGATCTTTCGCACAATGCCAGTAACTTTATATGCGAGTAACCAGCAGATGGAAGTATTGGCGTTCTTAGACGAAGGATCGTCAGCCACGCTGGTAGATGATGCGGTCGCTACCCACCTGAAAGCAGACGGCAAAGTAGAGCCGCTGATAGTATCATGGACGGCCGACATCAATCGCATCGAGGACAAGTCCCGGAAAGTAGAACTGTTCATTTCAGCTCAAGGCTCTCGTGATAGATTCCCACTGAGCAACGTACGCACAGTGTCGGAGCTTCAGTTACCGAGACAGGACGTGCGATACGCGGAAGTGAAACAGCGCTATCAACACTTGGCAGATGTACCTGTGTCAAACGCGACAGGAAGACCAACACTGCTGATCGGGTTGGACAATTTGGACTTGTTTGCGCCGGTGGAATCGAGAGTCGGTACAGTGGGTGAACCAATCGGCGTACGATCGCGCCTTGGATGGACAATCTACGGCCCGGAAAAGCGAAAGCAGACGGTTCACAGCTATCTTCACCTGCACACTACGTCAGCAGTTAGTAACCAAGAACTGCATGATGCGATCAGACAACAGTATATCGTGGAAGACGTACCTGCGACAATCGTAATGCCCGAGCCTGCAGAGGAGAAACGTGCTAGAGAGATCCTCGAGACCACGACGGTAAGGGTAGGCGAGCGATTCGAGACAGGACTAACGTGGCGAAACGATACGCGAAGCTTCCCTGATAGCTATCCTATGGCGGTGAAACGAATGGGATCACTCGAGCGCAAGTTGGAAAGAAACCCAACGCTGAAGCTGAAAGTTGAACAACAAATCAGTGACTATCAAGTTAAAGGATATGCGCACAAGATTACGGGAAAGGAGTTACAAGAAACCCCTAGTTCGGATGTTTGGTATCTACCATTGAACGTGGTTGTAAATCCAAAGAAACTCGGAAGATGCCGAAGCCCTCACACCAAATCATTTCCTGCGCGGGGTGTCGCCGAATCAGCCGAATGAGATCCTCCCTGCCCCACCCCTGGACGTAGCCCTACGCGATGCTTTCCAACGATCTCAACAGTTAGGAAGGGCTCTGTGGGAACGTTGGATACGGGAATATGTTCCAACTCTGAACATAAGAAGTAAATGGTTTAGCGAAACCAGACCTCTTCAGACGGGAGAACTCGTATTTCTAGTAGAAGGAGAAAAAAGAAAATGTTGGGTACGAGGGATAGTTGAAGAATTAATTGTCTCTAAGGATGGTCGCATCAGGCAAGCCTGGGTGCGTACTAAAACAGGTAGTTTCAGAAGAGCGGTGGCGAAGTTAGCAAGACTAGAAATAACTAAGGGTAACTCTGTCCCAATTGATCCCGGTACAGGGTTACGGGCCGGGGAATGTTGCGACGAGAATTCGGCGAACACATAGAATGTTGCGACGATAAT
>NW_026456059.1:0-3167 GCF_943734635.1 Anopheles cruzii | reverse complement strand
CATTAAATGTGCACCTCGGATGTGCGCCTCGTCTGCACCAACCCCCCCGGATGTGCACCCTGAAGGAGGACAGGGATTGCACTTATTTTATTCGACCTATGCACTTTTTGGCGCGACGCCGCCGCTGCCGCTGGTCGGTGACAATGATGGACCCCCAGAAGACGTCGTCGTCCTTCTCGAAGGAGTCAGTTCAGTTGCCGCCAACACAAAAATCCCACCCCGTCGACCGTCGGGTGGGGTTGACGTCTAATAAGAAATTATACATTTCTTTCACCCACATCCGGAGGGGAGGGGGTCGGTGGCCGGGGTGCGCCACTTTCTTTTCGTGTTTGTATTTTGCCGACATTTTTGTGTTTTTTGCACCGAGAACCGTCAGAAGGATGGCGTGCAGCTATCTATCTATCGTCGTCGTCGTCGTACTCGTCGCCGTCGGCGTCTAGACGAGGTCGAGGATGTGTTTTGTTGTGTGTCTTGTGTGCAGCGCGCGCGCTTTTGTCCGAATTCATCGCACCGTGGTCGTGCCGGATGCACCGGGAGAGAGTGCATCCATCCACCTGCACCGGGGTGCTGTTTTATGTTTTGTCAAAGTGTCCTGTCTGCCACGTTGCGCGCGGGAAATGATATTTAATTTTCTCACCTGCTCCTGAGCTTCTTGAAAATGGGAAAAATGTCTCGGTCCATTGTTTTCCCGCGGCCCGAAACGCCCGCCGAAAGTGCATCGGCTGTGTAGTGTAATCCCTTCGGCAGGGAGCACGGTGCATCGGCCCACGGCCCGGATGCCTCCCCCGTTTCCTACACGTCACCAGCGATATACACACGCTTCCTTCGAAGGTATGCGCTTATCGTGGTGCCCCGACGGCTGGCGTGTCAGGCGAGTCCCCGAATCGAAAAGCCGCCCATCTCAGGCACCAGGCCCGTCTCAAGCGACAGGCCGAGTTCTCCCGGCACGAAACCATTTTTATGTAAGACATTTCGGGGTGATATTCGTTCCACGGAACCTTTGGCGCCGATGTCACCGGCCCAACATTATCGTGCATAATAATGTGTATGTAATTCTATGTTTATAAATAGTGTCACTGCGACCACCGTTCGTTTGCATTCGACCCGCTAAATGTCAGCGTGGCCCAATGTACAGTGTTATGGGTGTTTAATGCTTTTTTTTTATTTGCTGCCCGTTTCGCTTTGAAGCCCTGTGAGTGTGGTTTTCTTGCCTGTGGCTCGTGCCCTTTAAGATGTTGACAGTTGGTAACTTAGGTGACTTACCACACGGGTACAGAAGTTCAAAAGATTGTTTCGAAGGTCTAATAATTAGCTATTAATAGTTTTAGCTATTTTTTACAAGGTAATCAATGAGTAAAAACAACGCGAGAACGTTAAACAGCTGTTCTTTCACACTAAGGAACGTGACGGTGAGCTCTAGCATCGTCAAATGTCACACCGAACTTCCTTTGCATTATGTTTAAAAACAAACTCGAAACAAGTCTCGGAGTGACCGGAAACAATTGTAAAATAGTAAATTCAACAGTGAAAATAATAGATATAATGAAGAGTGAGGGAGGGGTCTTTGGAGGACAGAGATTTTCGTGAACTGAAGAGCCAATCACCGTCGTGAACAATTATTTTGCAGAGAAAAACGCCGAGGGTTATTCGAACGGGTCACAGTGATGGGAGCATCGCTGGGAGAAGCGTGTAGAGTTAGCAGGTGACTATGTTCGGAAACTTCTCAGACGACCCTCGTAAATGTGTCTCCTTCGATGTGTCATCCATGGACCTGTTTTGGCCCGTGAGTTACACGATATTCATTGTCAAAAATATTACACAAAAATAGGATTTAAAAAATTCGAAAAGGTATGCTCGAGTCAGCGCAGAAGTGTACACCAAATAGCGCTGCAGCGGCGAAGTGAAACACAAAAGGTGCACACCACCGAGAGCGCACCTCGCTCGGGGATCGGGCCCCCTCGAGGCGAGCATAATTGTTTGCAATGGCCCACCGGGTCATTATGATTAATTAAAAGCATCATAATTATCATCAGCATTACTAAATTGATGCTAAAGCCCTGCCGCGGGTTCGAGCATCATCCAGCCGCGAGCGCCAGTCCCGGTAGTCGATCTTTAGCGACGATCACTATGACGATGGCGCGGTTCCTTTCCTACGCAACGCGCCAGGTAGGTGCTCGTGGCCCCCGTCGCCCATCGTCCGTGCTACTTCCTGCGTGAAATAAGTTGCGGAAATGAGGTCGATTTGGGGTTAATTTGAATTGAAACTCATTTCTGCAACCATCATTTCCCTTCGCTTTATCGCCTCGTCCATGTGCGCCACTTGCTTCCCCCTTCGCCCGCTCACTTGCCTCATTACAGGTACAGGTAGTGGTGCACGCGGGCCGTTGCTGTGCAACATCTTCTACACCGGTGCGGCTGTAGGTTTCATTTTGTTGTACATCCGTGAGTAATGTTAGGAAACCGGTGCTGACTAATTGGCGCTCCAGTTTTTTGTACAGACTCCGATTGACAGATTGTATCCACTTTTTGGGTGTTTCAAATAGTGCCCTGCTTTGCTTATTTACCCGACTTGTTAATAACCTGTGAACATTAACGCACGCACGGCGAACGGCTGCAATTGTAATCGCATTAAAAGTGCATTCCTGTTGCAACAACCGCTGGCTGGCAGAGTGATACACAATGCGCCATAAACCGTGGCTGCGGCTGGGAGCGCTCTGGTGGGCCGTGCGTGGCGACTCGCGTCGTAACTTGCGGCCCGTAAATAATTGTAGACTGCGAGACACGATACATAAAACATTAACAGTTACAGCCGAAAAGGAAGCCAACGGCGTACTGTGATTCCCAGCGCACAAACGCACACACCACGACTTCCGAGGAGTCGTAAAACGCACTCACAATTGGCGCTCCCCGTGGCGTGCATGTTTAGTCTTTCTACCGAGACCGAGCATCGCCGTCTTATGCTGCTGCTGCTGCTGCTGACCATTGGCGGCGCGCGTCCCATAAACGCCTTTCACGCGCGGGATGATTACAAACCGACAGAAACAATAGGGACTGGATGGAAGTCCGGGCACCGGCAACTAACGGTGGATTTAGTTTGTTGTAAATTAAACAAGAAGACCGAAAAAAACACAGACAAGGACTTCCCAAACAGGGGCCCTGCGGCGGTG
>NW_026456058.1:0-3169 GCF_943734635.1 Anopheles cruzii | reverse complement strand
GATTTTCGTGTTGTTTACCCAACTTTTGTTTTCCACCCATTTAGAGAGCGTCTCTCCGTGTGGCGCGTATTTTCTGGGGTTTGCTTTAGTCGCCACCCCGGGAATGCCACGGTTTGGGAATGTAGCGGGCGCGGCTTCGCTCCGCTTCGAGCGGCTGATTCTGAAAGAGCAAACACTGGCATCGGGTAGGTACCTCTTGGACCCCGGATCTGGACCGAGAGAGGGCACCAACGGAAACACTTCTTCGGAAACTCTCCAAATGGGGGATGATGATGGTGTGTTGTTTGATGTGGTGCCGATGACAACAATGGCCGCCCAGGCGGCGTTCCGGCTGCACTTAAGTGTCCCGATCGCCATGGTGTGTAAACAGAGCTCCCTTTGGGGGGAACGGTAGGTTTTTCGGCAATGATTGGGCCGAACCTGAAACAATGTTCATCCGTTCGGCGGTGAAGGCCGGCGGTCCTCGGGAGAAAGTCCGTGTCAGTGGTGGTGTGCACATAAGGAGTAACACCGCGCCCGACCGCATCATCATCGTCGTTGTTTGTTCTAGCCGAGCCCGGTTCGCGGTGAGGCCGGCGGGGTTTGTTTACTTTCCGGCACGGGCAACCCCGGGGGTGGTTGCGGGGGGCGTTTGTGCAACGTCGTCTCGTCGGCCGCCTCCAACGAGAGCCGAGCGGATCCCGGAGTTGATGACTTATTCGAATGGAATTTTTTGTGCTCGCCGTACTCCATATATTTTTTTCCCCCTTTGGGTTGTGTTGTGTGGGTTGGCGGTCCGCGCCATTTTGCCTAACTAACGTCAAAAAACCACGGATCGGGACCTCTCGCTCGCTCGATGTTTTGGAGGATGTTTTGGGGCCGTGTTTTATAGATGTTAGTCGCGGCCGGTCGGCCTTCTCCGGGAGTCGAAACCGTGCGGTGTGCGAAGAATAACATCCCCCATCTCGAAGGTAGGTGTGATGTGGTGGTGCACGTGGGACGCTTCTAGTAGCCTGGTCCCGCATCATCGATCGATGCGAATTAATTTCCGAGTCCACACGGCCGGCGGCCTCCACCCGTCGTCGGCCCTGGCGATAGCAATTAATAACGCTCTTCCTTCCCGCCTGACCGCCCTGTCGGGCAGTGAGCTCTGAAGTCCCTCGTGCGGCCCACTTCAAAGGCCCCGTTGCCGCCATCCGACGATGGCGCCACGTTCTGGTGGTGGTGGTGGTGCCGGTGCTGTGTGCGCCATCGGCGAGTGATAATGTGTGCAATTTATGGTGTGCGGTTTGCCGGTGTAATCGGTGGCGCGGCGGGGCCATTAGATCGGGAGTTAATTGAAGCGATTTTTTTCTTTGTCAAGAGCGAGAGAGCGCGCTAGCGAGAGTGAGAGAGAATGAATTCCGTGTGTCATTCCGGTTGAATAGGTTGGCAGATTAACTTCCCTCGGAGCTCACGGCGTCGGGTCGGGTCGGGGGGTTCCGTTTATTGTTTTTGATCTTCACAGCTCCGATCCCTTTGTTGTGGTGCGGCGCGGCTCCGAGTGGGTTGTGATTAGTTTTTTGACCCGGCGGCCCACTGGGACGCAAGGGCATATATGGGCTACAGACAGCCCCAGCGATGGCCACGGTTTATGGTTTGAAATACACTTTATTATTCAGTATGGTCTGTCTGAACCTCAATGCATTTGTTCCAACGAGATTTCGATTCATGAATTCCGTCCCCGAAGTGAGAGTCTGCGAGGGCTGCAAAATACGCTTCGACAGCTGTTATGACGTCATGTTTTGGTGAAAACGCTTCCGACGCATGATTTTTGTTAGGTCTGGAAACAGATGGAAGTCGCTAGGTCTTCTACTAAATCGCTCACTTCAGTCACTTGACGATTTGACAATTACATCTTCTATCTTCTATCTTCTATATATATAAAATTCCCGTTCTGTCTGTGTGTCCCTTATAGACTCCGAAACTACTGGACCGATTAACTCGAAATTTGGTATTCAGGGGTTTTTGGGGCCGGGGAGTGCAATAGTCAAGGTTAGAAACCCCTCACCCCCCTCTTTCTTTGCCCTCCCATACAACTAACTGTTAAAAACATCAATTACTCCACAAGTTATGAATCGAATTTCGTCAAAACTTGCACGATAGTTGCTGGTCACCTGAGAAAGCATGTGACAAAATTTGGTCCTTGCAGGACGAGGGGAAGGGGGGGTCCCCATACAACCCCAATCCTTAAAATACGTCCTAGGGCAATATGGGTATCGTTTCTTAGGTTTTGGTGGTCTGTAAATCGATTGGTTTCACTTAAAAGCCTTTTCCTTCCTTCTTCCACCTATCACCACCCCTCATTCCATCCATCTTGAAGTAGTGTGATATTGGGGGGAACTGCGTAGTTTGCGTTTAATTTTTAAAGAAGGTGAGAAAGAGAGGAAGAGAGAGATAGAGAGAGAGAGAGAAAGAGAGAGAGAGAGAGAGAAAGAAAGAGAGAGAGAGAGAGAGAGAGAGAGTGAGAGAGAGAGAGGGGGGAAGAGAGAGAGAGAGAGAAACAGAGAGAGAGAGATAGGTAGATAAAGAATGAGAGAGAGAGAGAGAGAAAGAGATGGATAGAGAGAGAGAGAGAGAGAGAGAGAGAGATAGCAACGGACTGCTACAGCCTTCTAGATTGCAATTAGGATCATATAGTAGAAAAATACATTTCACACCTCCCGGGAGAGGGGCTCCTATACAAACATAACATAAAATTCAGCATAATTCGGGTTATTTTAGAACAAATCAAACCAAATTCTGCAGGTGGGAGTTTTTGGGAAGAGGAAATGTTCTGGTGAAATTTTGAAACCTTTCGCCACTTTACAAAGGGGGCTCCCATACAAAATTAGGGTAAATTGCAGCAAAATTCGAAAAGCGTTCAAACAATTTGAGTCAAATTTGGCTGGTGCGAGTTTTGCCATGTATCCAACGGGAAGCGGGAAGGAAAGCCAATCGGATACATCACCGGGAAGCCCTACCATTTGAAACAGAGTAACGGAAGGCGGAAAGGGAACCTGAACAAATACGTCACCGGAAAGCCCGATCTTCTGAAAAGTAGAAGTAACGGGAAATGCAAAGGGAAGCTGTCGGACACCAGGAAGTTCTTTGAAACGTCGGATAATCGAGAAATGAGGATGAAATGAGGCGTGGCAACGCGCGCCGGGAT
>NW_026456057.1:0-3169 GCF_943734635.1 Anopheles cruzii | reverse complement strand
TCGTTGCGTTGTTACTCTGAAGAAAAGAAACTGAAAAGAAAGTTATCATCTTCGCACGGGTTGTGTGCCGTGACATGCTGAAAGATCGAGCGCAAAATGAGCTTTAATTACTAACCTGTGTTGTGTGTGTGCCTGAAACAAGCGTCCGAGTGGCTGATTAGATAAATGTGTCACGGCGTTGAACAAAGAAATGAGATGAGACACGGAACCTTTAAATAAACATAAACTGATTAATCGATAGAATATCTGAAACAACAAGTGGCAACTTGTAGCCACTTGGTACCGATTGACTGAACCCGTGTTCCTGCGATGCCGCTGGCTAGTGTTACAGTCACTTCCAGCCGGCTACGAACGGCTGGAGTGGAATTCGCAAAGCAATGTGATAGATGTTATAGGATACAGATACATATCCATGTTGCTTCGCTTGTTCAAAATAGAAAAGTGAAGCTCTTGTTCGTCCATTGGCAGTACAGCAATGATAAATTCGTCAGAAAACTGAGCATACATTTTATAACCTCACTTTTCGCACTTAGCCATTTTTCTAGAACGAACGCGTCTGGAATATTCTCGGTAATGAAGGATTTTAATTCGCCTGACTACTGCCACAAAATTGCAACATATTTTGTTCCACCCACCATTGGTAGAAGAATTTGGCCACACTACTTACTGTAAGAAATTCTCCCGCTGCCCTACTATACCAAATGAGCCGCGAAAAGCTAGAACACTGTTTTCAAAGTTATCACTCACAGAGTAGGCAAAGGAACAACGCGCGCTATTTACGACGCTAAACAGAATTGGCACAGCAAATCTATGCAACAACGAGGTTTGCTTAAAAGGCCACGATGGAAAAATTTCACAAAGAAACTGGTAAGAAACAAGCAAGATTAACGTACGCACCAACCACGACATTTTATGTAGAAAGTATTCTGACTTTTCACTTCCGCTTCGGTTGGCAGTTCCGCTAAATTTTATAGACAGCATATTGAGTGACAAACGATATGTTTATGTTTATGCTGTCATAGTTCAGGGGCTCATAAATAGCATAGTTGAAACATGACATTATTTTTGTTCCAAACTACAAGCGACTTTTCGAATTGAAAAGATTTAGATAATTAGTAGATAATTTTCATTATTAATTCTGTCCATGTTGGTCCGCGTACTATGCGTTGTGCGATATAAACTGTTTACGGTTAAGCGCCAAAATGTAGGCAATTTGCTTAGCTTGCCTTGGCAAACACAGTAGCCCCCGCTTTTTTGTGGACGGTCAGTCGTTCTTGAACCCGTTTAATCCTTTCCGCATTAATAGTGCCCACCGAGGAAGGAGCATTAGATTCAACGGCGACCAACAGCTAACCCCCCAGCTGGTCAGCCAGTCTGTTATGGGTTGCGCGTTGTCCAAATTGGTTGCGGAAGAAATATTTACGTGTTCCGTGCCTGTTCGGAAGATGACCCTGTTTGCTATGCTCATCAATAAATCATTGCGTTTGCCGCTCGTAGACCCAAAAACTGCAACAACCCACTGTCGAAACGGGAGGAATTTCAAGAGAGAGTCACCATAATGAATGAAATCGTTGCGCTGTTGCGGAAAAATCGGACGCAAAATGAGCTTTAATTACTAACCTGTGTGTGCCTGAAACAAGCGTCCGAGTGGCTGATTAGATAAATGTGTCACGGCGTTGAACAGCGAGATGAGATGAGACACGGAACCTTTAAATAAACATAAACTGATTAATCGATAGAATATCTGAAACAACAAGTGGCAACTTGTAGCCACACGAAACGGCTTGTAGCCACTTGGTACCGATTGACTGAACCCGTGTTCCTGCGATGCCGCTGGCTAGTGTTACAGTCACTTCCAGCCTGCTACGAACGGCTGGAGTGGAATTCACAAAGCATAGCATAGCATAGCAAGGATGTTATAGGATACAGATAGATACCCATATTGCTTACGCTTATTCAAAATAGTAAAGTGAAGCTCTTGTTCGTCCATTGGCCATACAATAATGATAAATTCGCCGGAAAACTGAGCATACATTTTATAACCTCACTTTTCGCACTTAGCCATTTTTCTAGAACGAACGCGTCTGGAATATTCTCGGTGACGAAGGATTTTAATTCGCCTGACTACTGCCACGAAATTGCAACATATTTTGTTCCATCCACCATTGGTAGAAGAATTTGGCCACACTACTTACCGTATTCTTCCGTTGCCCTACTATGCCAAATGAGCAGCGAAAACTTAGAACACTGTTTCCAAAATGTCTTGCCAAAAATGATCGATAAGCTCACAGAGTAGGCAAAGGAAGAACGCGCGCCATATGTTGTCGATTTTTACTAAGCCAAACACAATTGGCACGACAAATCTAAACAACAACGAGGTTCGCATAAAAGGCCCTGATGGAAAAATTTCACAAAGAAACTGGTAACAAACTAGCGAGATTAACGTACACACCAATCGCGACATTTTACTTTACTCTATTCTGACTCTTCACTTCCGCTTCGGTTGGCAGTTCCGCTAAATTTTATAGGCAGCATATTGAATGACAAACGATATATTTATGTTGTTGACAAACGATATGTTTATGTAGGTTCAGGGGCTCATAAATAGCATAGTTCAAACATGACTTTATTTTTGTTCCAAACTACATGCGACTTTTCGAATTGAAACTATTATTGTCGTAGATAATTTTCATTATTATTTCTGCCCGTGTTGGTCCGTGTACTGTTCGTTGTGCGATATAAACTAGTTACGGTTAAGCACCAGAATGTAGGCAATTTGTTTAACTTGCCTTGGCAAACACAGTACCGTGCGCTTTTTTGCGAACGGTCAGTCGTTCTTGAACCCGTTTAATCCCTTCCGCTAATAACAATAATAGTGCTATCGTGAAAGGGGAACCCAAACAACGACCAGACGGAGAGGCCCGTAACCACTTGATGGATATTTATTACAGCTCCACAGCACTGGTAAGGTAGGTTTCTTCCCACCCGGAGACCTCGGAGATATGAGTAATTTTGTTAACCTTTAGCCACCGGAGAGGCTCGAGCGAAAGGATACACCGGAGACAATCTGGACCCCGGAAGGACTCGGGTGCTACCGAGAGTGCGATCGAAGCTACCGGAAATCCCTCGGTCAACGTTAAACGCTGGATCGGGGCGAAAGTTTCGCAGA
>NW_026456056.1:0-3169 GCF_943734635.1 Anopheles cruzii | reverse complement strand
TCGTTGCGTTGTTACTCTGAAGAAAAGAAACTGAAAAGAAAGTTATCATCTTCGCACGGGTTGTGTGCCGTGACATGCTGAAAGATCGAGCGCAAAATGAGCTTTAATTACTAACCTGTGTTGTGTGTGTGCCTGAAACAAGCGTCCGAGTGGCTGATTAGATAAATGTGTCACGGCGTTGAACAAAGAAATGAGATGAGACACGGAACCTTTAAATAAACATAAACTGATTAATCGATAGAATATCTGAAACAACAAGTGGCAACTTGTAGCCACTTGGTACCGATTGACTGAACCCGTGTTCCTGCGATGCCGCTGGCTAGTGTTACAGTCACTTCCAGCCGGCTACGAACGGCTGGAGTGGAATTCGCAAAGCAATGTGATAGATGTTATAGGATACAGATACATATCCATGTTGCTTCGCTTGTTCAAAATAGAAAAGTGAAGCTCTTGTTCGTCCATTGGCAGTACAGCAATGATAAATTCGTCAGAAAACTGAGCATACATTTTATAACCTCACTTTTCGCACTTAGCCATTTTTCTAGAACGAACGCGTCTGGAATATTCTCGGTAATGAAGGATTTTAATTCGCCTGACTACTGCCACAAAATTGCAACATATTTTGTTCCACCCACCATTGGTAGAAGAATTTGGCCACACTACTTACTGTAAGAAATTCTCCCGCTGCCCTACTATACCAAATGAGCCGCGAAAAGCTAGAACACTGTTTTCAAAGTTATCACTCACAGAGTAGGCAAAGGAACAACGCGCGCTATTTACGACGCTAAACAGAATTGGCACAGCAAATCTATGCAACAACGAGGTTTGCTTAAAAGGCCACGATGGAAAAATTTCACAAAGAAACTGGTAAGAAACAAGCAAGATTAACGTACGCACCAACCACGACATTTTATGTAGAAAGTATTCTGACTTTTCACTTCCGCTTCGGTTGGCAGTTCCGCTAAATTTTATAGACAGCATATTGAGTGACAAACGATATGTTTATGTTTATGCTGTCATAGTTCAGGGGCTCATAAATAGCATAGTTGAAACATGACATTATTTTTGTTCCAAACTACAAGCGACTTTTCGAATTGAAAAGATTTAGATAATTAGTAGATAATTTTCATTATTAATTCTGTCCATGTTGGTCCGCGTACTATGCGTTGTGCGATATAAACTGTTTACGGTTAAGCGCCAAAATGTAGGCAATTTGCTTAGCTTGCCTTGGCAAACACAGTAGCCCCCGCTTTTTTGTGGACGGTCAGTCGTTCTTGAACCCGTTTAATCCTTTCCGCATTAATAGTGCCCACCGAGGAAGGAGCATTAGATTCAACGGCGACCAACAGCTAACCCCCCAGCTGGTCAGCCAGTCTGTTATGGGTTGCGCGTTGTCCAAATTGGTTGCGGAAGAAATATTTACGTGTTCCGTGCCTGTTCGGAAGATGACCCTGTTTGCTATGCTCATCAATAAATCATTGCGTTTGCCGCTCGTAGACCCAAAAACTGCAACAACCCACTGTCGAAACGGGAGGAATTTCAAGAGAGAGTCACCATAATGAATGAAATCGTTGCGCTGTTGCGGAAAAATCGGACGCAAAATGAGCTTTAATTACTAACCTGTGTGTGCCTGAAACAAGCGTCCGAGTGGCTGATTAGATAAATGTGTCACGGCGTTGAACAGCGAGATGAGATGAGACACGGAACCTTTAAATAAACATAAACTGATTAATCGATAGAATATCTGAAACAACAAGTGGCAACTTGTAGCCACACGAAACGGCTTGTAGCCACTTGGTACCGATTGACTGAACCCGTGTTCCTGCGATGCCGCTGGCTAGTGTTACAGTCACTTCCAGCCTGCTACGAACGGCTGGAGTGGAATTCACAAAGCATAGCATAGCATAGCAAGGATGTTATAGGATACAGATAGATACCCATATTGCTTACGCTTATTCAAAATAGTAAAGTGAAGCTCTTGTTCGTCCATTGGCCATACAATAATGATAAATTCGCCGGAAAACTGAGCATACATTTTATAACCTCACTTTTCGCACTTAGCCATTTTTCTAGAACGAACGCGTCTGGAATATTCTCGGTGACGAAGGATTTTAATTCGCCTGACTACTGCCACGAAATTGCAACATATTTTGTTCCATCCACCATTGGTAGAAGAATTTGGCCACACTACTTACCGTATTCTTCCGTTGCCCTACTATGCCAAATGAGCAGCGAAAACTTAGAACACTGTTTCCAAAATGTCTTGCCAAAAATGATCGATAAGCTCACAGAGTAGGCAAAGGAAGAACGCGCGCCATATGTTGTCGATTTTTACTAAGCCAAACACAATTGGCACGACAAATCTAAACAACAACGAGGTTCGCATAAAAGGCCCTGATGGAAAAATTTCACAAAGAAACTGGTAACAAACTAGCGAGATTAACGTACACACCAATCGCGACATTTTACTTTACTCTATTCTGACTCTTCACTTCCGCTTCGGTTGGCAGTTCCGCTAAATTTTATAGGCAGCATATTGAATGACAAACGATATATTTATGTTGTTGACAAACGATATGTTTATGTAGGTTCAGGGGCTCATAAATAGCATAGTTCAAACATGACTTTATTTTTGTTCCAAACTACATGCGACTTTTCGAATTGAAACTATTATTGTCGTAGATAATTTTCATTATTATTTCTGCCCGTGTTGGTCCGTGTACTGTTCGTTGTGCGATATAAACTAGTTACGGTTAAGCACCAGAATGTAGGCAATTTGTTTAACTTGCCTTGGCAAACACAGTACCGTGCGCTTTTTTGCGAACGGTCAGTCGTTCTTGAACCCGTTTAATCCCTTCCGCTAATAACAATAATAGTGCTATCGTGAAAGGGGAACCCAAACAACGACCAGACGGAGAGGCCCGTAACCACTTGATGGATATTTATTACAGCTCCACAGCACTGGTAAGGTAGGTTTCTTCCCACCCGGAGACCTCGGAGATATGAGTAATTTTGTTAACCTTTAGCCACCGGAGAGGCTCGAGCGAAAGGATACACCGGAGACAATCTGGACCCCGGAAGGACTCGGGTGCTACCGAGAGTGCGATCGAAGCTACCGGAAATCCCTCGGTCAACGTTAAACGCTGGATCGGGGCGAAAGTTTCGCAGA
>NW_026456055.1:0-3171 GCF_943734635.1 Anopheles cruzii | reverse complement strand
TCCGATCACCTACTTATGGTGCCGTGGCTGGAGAAAAAGACGTTAGTCTCTCCGATGATACGCGTAAAAGATGAGCCCCTGACCAGCATCTGGTGGGGGAAATGCGGGAATAGTCCATTCCATCAAACACTGTGCCGACCTTTTTGTTTTCAATTAACTGAAGGAAGTCTCTCAAAAGGTTCGGCGAAGGCCGTCCCATCGAAAGTATGCTCAACGTTTTCAGAGCGGCCTGGCGTTCCCCAAGTCGGGCTTCTCTCTGTTGTTTCGACTCGTTTTCGAAAATAATGACAATGTAAATTTCGGCCTACATTATGCATTCACCTCATTGCTCCGAATCGTTAGTTTACCATTGAGTATCGCTGTAAAGTGTTTCTGGCGTACAACGATTTAGGATGATCGCTCGTTAGAAACGTCAAAATAATGAATCCACCGGATCAGCGATGTTTAAACTACTTTGGACCCGTCTTGCACCTGCGCTGAAGCCTCCACCAGAGGTCTTACTCTAAACTGCAACTGCGCTTAATCATCACCATCAACAAGGCAAGAGCAAACAGGAAAGAGATATAAACGCTGTTTACGACCCTCGTTGTTGCTAGACGGTCGATTCTTCGTAAAACTTGTGGATTCGCTCTTGTTACATGTTTTCCGTGAAACATCCCCAGCGTCCACGAATTCGATGTGAAAGAGGTAAATGTTGGATAAAGATTTTCATTTTACTATCCACTCCACCCAGCAACAACTGCAGCATCGCATTTCGATTTCCCCTTCGACCGACCGGTCGTGAGCACAATTTAGCATTTGCTGCTTACTGGATGCCATTATAACCCTAGACGAGATAAAGCGAGAGACTAAATAAGTGAAGAATCGACGAAGAATAAGTGAAGACATCGGGTGGCTGCTGGAAAAGACATTTCCATAGCCCCTCTACCCGTGCAAACAAAATAATGTATGATGCTAGCACATTGCGAAGAGCTTTCACCCGAAAAACCAACGCCACGGCTAGGGTCGTGGTCCGAAGACAGTCTTCATCTGTCTTTTCCGGAGATGTTACACGGTGATGATGACGGTTCCTGGATTTTCCTTATTAAAAGTCGTGACAATATTGTTTTTGTTGTTTGCAACGGAGGTTTTTTAATCTTCCATGGTGTGGCCGCGATTAGTTAATGGAAGCTTCTTTTGCAGACTCCGCTTCCCGAAACGGCATTCGTTCAGACGAAAACATCATCTTCAGAGCTGGTCAAATTCAGGCGCTTCCGAAACGGGAGAATAAAACGAAATCTATCACTTGGAGCCCTTTTTCCAGCTCAAAAGCTCATGTGCATACAAAAACACACAGCTTTCACGATCTGATCGGTCCGTAATAGTTGCGGTGTCATTTCTGGCTGCGCACTTGCTACTGGGCATCAAACGATGGTCAACGATGACAAGGATCTGATGCTGGTGTCTGGTGCCGATTGATTGAGACTGATGGACAAAACCCATTCTGCAAGTCAGCGGAACCGATCTTTCGTTGCCAGGTTTCGTTCTCTCTCTTTGTCCTATTGGCACACGTCGCTGGCCTCATTCATCTTCACCGGGTTCATAGAGGGTTCTTTTTTCGCGTACCATTCATTCACGATGAATTGATGATGCTGGATAAATATTTATGTTTGATGATGACACGCAAAACAGTAGTCCGGCCATGGGCCGGAGTACAGTTGCGTGCGTCTAATGATTTTATCACTCCATCCGACTACCGGTTTGCCTCGTGATGCTGTAGACCAACCAAGCGAGCCAAACATAAACACAGAATGACCTACTTTGGCAATGAAAAATTGGCAACCCCAAACAACATGGTCGTTAGCAGCGCGCTTGATAGATATTGTTCGTCATAACTCAACCCTATGGATTTGGTCCGCAACTAGTGTTATGAGTAGCGGAATTATCATCAAACCCCTTTCTTAGTCTCAATCGATGCTTAAGATGGGAAATCGTCATCACACCGCCGTTTGCGTCATATGCTTCCGGAAATTTATGCTCCCGGTAGACTTACCTGCTCCCGTAGGTCCGTTGCACCTGTTTGAGTTTGGACCGGAAGACGTTAATCTGCTCCATGCCGCTCGGTAATTCCAGCGCCATTCGGGGGAATTTAGGCGCTGCTTTGCACCTGTTCGTCCAATACCGTAAATTGCATAAATCAAACCGAAGTCCCAATGTTTATGATGTCGAGTTTTGCTTCAGTTTCGCACCATAAGATCCCTCCTTCATTACCGCCAGCGAACCGATTTCCACTCACCAATATTTCAAGTTGCACATCACCATCATCATGAAAGGCTGATTATAATCGTGCTCAGGCTAAAGGATGATGATGTTGCTGAAGAAACAGCTGCATTTATGCTACTCCATACTGAATCATCCCACCGAGAAGAGGTAGTTTCGCGAAGCAGATTTACTGGTTCGCGGGTACGGCAGTTCTGAGATTCTTGCGCATCTCCGACACCGAGTCTGTGTATCAGAGCGTTCTCTGGCTGTGTGTAGGGGGGTCCCGACCCTTCCGTCGCTACTGTCGTTACTGTAATTACATTTGCTAACATCCGTCTACAATGCGCCGGGGAAGACTATCAGTATGCAAAGTGCACATTGTCATCGTCCCGAGTTGCATGCATCACGCGATACATTTTTCAATAGTTTCATAACACAATAAAAAGTGTCATTTTGTCTGCCGAGTCTTTGTAGTCGCAAGATGTGACTCCCGTTGGGTCACTCGCGGAAGTGCATTACAACATCTCCCCTGCTTTTGATACTGCTTTTGACAATGAAGCTTATCAAGACTCGACTGCATTTGTTAATGTCTCCACTGCTTTCCATTTGTTAATGTGTTCGGCCAATAAATCGTTGGAGAAGGCCACGTTACAGAAAGTCTTACCTTCACCTCAAGAATTTTAATCACTTTAATTTCCACTCCTGCTGCTTTTACCTCCATTTGCGCGTCTGCCGATGACAGCAGGGCAGAGGGCACGTCTACCGTCGGGTCTTTGACATGTACCCTACGAAAACGCTTCGTAGCTTCGACGGACCATCGGCGGAGCAAGCCGAATATCACCGAGGCTGAGGCTGACCGAAAAACGTCCAACACTTACAGGCGGGACCCATTAAATGTAAAGCAAAGTGTTTATGGTGGCGGTCGACCAG
>NW_026456054.1:0-3171 GCF_943734635.1 Anopheles cruzii | reverse complement strand
TGCGAAACACGGTCCCGTAGCGTCCCGGCGGCCCCCGAGAGCGGTAGCGGTAAACAGCTCGCGGGAAGGATGCTCCAGTGCCCGGGGCGGCGCACCCGCGGTGCTTAGGAGGCTCCAGCATGGAGGGGGCACGACGACGGCGACGACGGGGGCTCCCCCAGCGGTGCAAGCAACAAAACAAAAATAAAAATCTTGAAAAACTGGATTTCTGGTCAGGATTTTTCGCTGGAAATCGTCATTCACGTGCTTCACGGCGACGGCGCGCGGGAGCAAGGAGGGCCAGCCGAAGGAAGTGCGAACCGTGCCGTGTTTGATGGGAAGCAACCGATCCGCGGGCCCCAGGGCCCCAGGGCCCAGGGCTCCTGCTCGACCGATCATCTTTCTTCCACCGCAAAGCGCGAAACGGCCGGCGGGAGTTTCGTGCCAGGCGTTTGAGGCGTTTGCGCGCGAGACGAGCGCCGCAGCCTCGCGCAGCGTCGCAGTTTTGCTCGCTCGTTGCCTTCCCGTTCGGCCGTTTGGCGTTTATCTTGACTTGTCTGTGTTTTGTTATCTCATTTAAACCCTCGGCGAACCGGGCCCCAGCGAACCGGCCCGGGATCCTGGGATCGAAGGATCCAACGCGAGTACATTGCATTTCATTCCAAAATTCAAGTGAGCAACACCGAAATACTTCCGTGATAAATGCAAGAATTTCTATCTTTGTTTTTTTTAATTTCTAGTTCATCTAGAACGTCTTAGCTTCAATTAAGCTGATTTGTTTTACAAGGCTGAGATGATACTTTTGCGAACCTAAACCTCAACCTCAATTTTAAAGAACTCAATTTAAATGTGGTCTTTAGGGCTTGGAAAACAACAAGACAATGAACGTTCGAGATGTCCCAAGACTGCAACAACCGGCGAAAACATCGCCAACAAGTTCACCAAATGGTGCTAGAGGACCACCGAATTCAGAGGATAGCAGAGCTTATAAGCATGTTAAAAAAGTTTGTTACATTTAAAATCAACATTTAGTCATTAGAGAAAGCTGTCCACGCGTTGGCTGCCGCATTTGCTCACGTAAGACCAAAAACGTGTTCTCACACCTCAGCAGTTGCCATGGCGAAAATCGACGAGTTACGGTTTACGGCGACTTCTTTTTGGTCGGAGGTTTTCTTCAAATCAAGAGGCAATCAACTTCGTGGACAATTATTTCGAAGAGAAAAAGTACCACTTTTCCGAGTACTATTTGCACGGGTTACCGAGATGGGAGAAGAATATGCGAGAATATGTGTCTTGCATTTTTGTTAGGTCGGAAAAATTTCACGCCACCTTCGTATAAGAGCTTTGAAAGCGAAGGTCGTTTACTTTAAAGTTGCGAAATCAACAAACCAACCCTGGTGCCTTCGAAGCGAAGTTTGAAACACAGATTACTTTCAGACTCCTTTTTGTTTCCACGGCAACGTCTCGACGAGCGGCCAGCGTCGTCCGATTTGATTGCTGTTCTTCGTTGGCCCGTTCCGTTTTCTTCCCGTTGTTACCAATTTCAATTTATTAAATGCTTACCTTTCGCTCGCCGAATCGCATCGCTCATCGGCGCGGATGATGATAGAACTTCCCGACTTTTGATCCCATCTCGCCGAAGCCAGCCAGCCAGTTGTTGGCCAGGCACTGGAGCCGGGTTGTTGCTGCCGTTTCGCATTCGCACGCCACCCTTTCTGGCCAGATGTGTGTTGGTAAGCGCTTTTAAACGCCCATTTGATTTGGCGTGTTTTTGTCGGAGGCCACTTTTTGCGCCAGCTTTCGCTGCGAAAATGAAGTTTTGCCCACCCGAAAAACACAGAACACAGAACAGAACCAGAGCGTTTCGTGCCGGACCAAATCAAACTCATAATTTCCTTCCCGTCCGTCCGTTCGGGTGTTCGGGTTGGTGGGTCCGCAAAACCTGTTTTCCTCGACATCCCGACAGGATGCGTGCGTGTCCGGACGCCGGTATCGTGATGCGCTCGGCTCCACAAAAAAACCGTCTAACTTGTGGTTCCCACTAATAACCCGGGGCCCGGGGAACAACGCCATGGGTCGAACCCCATCATTCGTGCTCGTCGTCGGAGGGGGCAAAACTCTGCTCCAGGCTACGGCTGCCGTTCGTGGCTGCTACCGTGGCTGCTGACGCGCCATTAGCGAAGGGATCAGCCTAAGCCATTGGTGGCCATCTTTACTGAATGAAACTCTCTGATTAGGTGTGCAGACACGGAAGGACATTCGGCCAGATTACGCCGGGCTCCTATTAAATGCAAATCACTCAGCGACCATCATCCCAGGCGAAGCGCAGCGCGGGCATGAATGGGCCAGGACCTGTTGAATGGGCGAACCGAAACTAGACGGCGCGCAGACACGGGCGTGATTATGCCACGCCGGGGCCGGGGGGTTGAGACCTAACGGGACCAATGGTCGGCGGACCACATCCGGAACGCGCGAACCGTCCATGTGGTCGGTTTGGTTTATTTATCGGCTCAATCGATTATTGGCTGCGAAATGTGCGACGCTCCCTTCCGGTTGTGCCTTCCAGACGCGCAACAGGCGCGAGCAAACCCACCGCACCGCACCATCTGTCCACTTGTCACACTTTTCACCTTCTGCCGACCCGGTTCGGACTACTTTCAATTTCAAAGCCCTAATTTACATCGGAAATCCTTCCCGCGGCAACGATGGTGCCAAATGTTGCTGCCTGTGCACTGGAGGGTACTTGATTAAAGCCGGAACTGCATGACGCAATAATTCATATCGATCCCCCTCATATCCTGCACGCGACTAATGAAATTGTCCCCGAGTCACCGCAACGAATCCCCGGTCAGCCGGGGACTGATTTCCCGCGGAAGGGACCTCGCCCGACATCGGCCGATTAAAGCGCAACCCTCGGGCCCTCGGATAGCAACGGCAAAAAAAGGAAAGAAAAGAGGAAATAATATTTGTGTTTGTAGGTCAGGAAAAACAAATCTCCCGGGGGCGTTTGATCGGAAGCAAGAGCGCGCGCGAACGCTGACAGCATATGCGAGCTATAAACGGCGACGCGTCGGAGGGTGCGTACACATACACGCACACACCGGAACCGGTGTCTCTCGAAGGACGAGCCGCGCGCGTTGTTGCAGCCCGAACGAAAAATTCACTCAATTTTTCATTTTTTTAATCGCAGAA
>NW_026456053.1:0-3171 GCF_943734635.1 Anopheles cruzii | reverse complement strand
CATCAGGGCAACGCACCCTGTCAGAAGAGCATTTCGAAAACGGCAAAAATCCATGAATTAAAGTTCGAATTGTTGGAGTATCCACCCAATTCACCAGATTTGGCCCTCAGCGACATCCACCTGTTTTCAAACCAAAAAAAAATCGTGCCCGGAAAACGTTTTTCATCAAATGATGACGTCATAATAGCTGAAAAACAGTAATGTGAAATGTCGATACTAAATGGCTTGTAAAAAAAAAACTAAGTGTCCGATTGAAATGAAACTTCACATACGTTCATTTGAAGAGTGTACCAATATGACAAAAAAAAATTAGACTCGTAGCAGCACCCTCTGGTATCGAACGTCAAAACTTAATGATCACCCTAGTATGATGCAGCCCTGCAGGCCGGTGCATGCCCGTAATTATCACTCAAGTTGGCAACGCACGCCATTCGACACGCGGCAGCAGCGAGTTCGTCGCGGGATTTTCCGTTTTGCTGCGATGCGATGTCAATATAACAAATTAATTAACTTCCTCGCAAACAATCGGGTGGCGCGGGGCACATAAAATATGTCACCACCATCACGACCATCAACTGATATTAGGTTCATTTGGGGCGAATGTTCGATCGCTGCTGTGGCAACAAAAAGAAATCCACCTCTCATCACATTACAGCACCGGGCGGATTGACAGGCTGATTAAAGGATCATCGCGAGGCCACGTGAGGGTCGAAGCCGACACAATTTTCTATGAATTATTAATTATGCTATCATTAAAGCTCGGGTTTTCTTGTGTGAAATGGCCCACATAAGTATATAATCCTCATCCTTGCACTGCTACTTTTTGCTAGCGGGGCCCTCGAAGAGGCTCTCGATGTTGGGCTCCGAAATGAATGCCAAGTTTCGGAGGAATGTGCTTAATAAAAACAAAAACGAGCACAAAGAAGCATGTGCACGAGGAGAAAAATGTGTTCTTGCTTCATTCTTACAATGGACCTGATTTGCATGCGAGAATGTTGGTCACTTCGCCTGACTGCACGCTGGCGCTGGCGCTGGGAAGTGGGCCACATCTTGCGGAATCCTTCCGGAGTTTTTTTTTTGGCACGTAAAAATGTATCGCAATATTTTTCTATCCTTTCCTCGTCGTTGCCATTATCCTCTCTTTTCCTGATTTTTTTTTTGCTACAATTCCGAAGAAAATTCGAGTTTTATACACTTTACGGGCCAGGCAGGGCGGTTCCTGCGAAGGAACTAAAGCATGAAAAATGGTTCCACACTAACGGTTCGTGAGAAGATGTGAGCAGGAGGGAAGGGAAGGACACACACAGCCATGCATATTTCCCAGAATCCGGTTTAGTGTCACTTTCTCACCTCTTTTTATTATTTAATCTCTACCGGAGCGGCTGACAGCAAAAAGGACCCATACCGGGCAGATCTTGACATAGGGGAAAGGATTGGACCCCTGTAAGATGCGCAGAGGGTGTGTGTGCAACACCGGCCGGCACAATGGAAAACGTGATTTGAATAGGAATCCAATAAAGCTTTAAGATTATGATGGATCGTTGGGTGCAGGGCGTTGAGAGCGTTGCACACGTAGCGCTGGCGCCGTCGATGGAAGACGCCAATGTTGCGTAACGTAAATGGTTGCCCCTCACCCGGGGAGTGGACGCAGGGCGTAGGACTCGCCGGTTGCCGCTGCCGACGTGTAGACGTGTAGTTAGACTCACAAGTGAGATGATTACCGTCCGTTGGGTGTCCCATTCGTTGCTCTTTCTTTGCGCAGACCCGAAGGTTGATTGAAATTTTACTTGAAATTTCAACAAAGTAATAGGAGACCATAAGCAACTTGAAAAGTATCGCTGCGCCTTCATAGGTGGCGCTGTTTAATGATGGTGGTTTCCATATTTGAATATTTCATGTCATGTCATAATGTTTCATGAAATATTTCACGGCAGTGCTCAAAGTTGCTCACATTGTACTCCAAGAGGAAGCTTCAATCAATTTTCCTGGCTAATCTTTTCTCTCACCGTAACCAAATTTAAATTGTGGTTTAGTGATGTTTACTTTAAATATCGAAAACGTACTTTTGGTAGAAAATTGGTGAACGAAAATATGTTTACCATCACATTTCATGGTCGCCGCTGATCGTCGCTGATCGTTAGGTGGCTTCTTTTTGAAAGCTTTCCCCTACTGTTTGCTCCTTACGGCAGCCACGGGTTGCACACGGAACAGGATGCTAATATTTTCCAGGTACTGCACTGTACCTGTACGTGATTTTGTTGGAGAAGAAAACCATCCAGTGCAGTAAAGAAAGGATGGCAGCCGCTCAACTTGCTGCACGGCTGCAGTTCAGCAGAAACCTAAAGAAGCGGACCGGGGAACGTGCTTCAGGCCAAAGTGCAATTGCCGTGTGCACGGCCAAATGGTTCGAAGCAGTCTGCGTAACGAAGGCGGTCTGACGCTCAAGATGCACTCGCAGACAGGCGCCAAAGAACGGAAGCGAGTCAAATCTCAGATCGAAATAATAGGAGATTGCGATGAACCGAACGAATCGGAGGAGCGGTGGCTGCACAGCACAGCCAGCCGGGGCCCAATCATCACGTTTCGGGCTTTCGCGAAGTGCACCACCACTGTTATGATTATTATCGTTATTATTATTATTGGAAAATAACTGCAATCAGGGAAATGTAAACAATGTTTATCTTTCAGGGGGACGGCGTGACGCTTGAGCGAACACCACAATGATGTTTACTTGCACTTTTGGGTCTCGTAACAAAACATCCTGGAACAATAACACCGGCTGACACAGAGGGTATGGTACGATAAGGCGTCGATAAAGAACCCCGTCACCACCTGCGTCCTAAAGTGATGCAGAATCAGACTGAGGAGTCGAAGGGTGAAAACAATCAATTAGTGATTCCACCTCAAAGCCCATTCCGGAACCCTTTGACCGGATTCCGGATTTCTGTTTTAACTTCCCGGCCCACCTCGGATCGGATCGAAAGATAAACCCCGGCCGCGAGCCACCCGTTTCAATTGTCGACTTCCCGCCACCATCATCATCAGGCACTGAGCCGTCGTGACACCGATTGAAGGCACATAATTAACGCTCGGCAACGGCCGGAGCCTGGAGAGAGGAGTTGAAATTTTTAATCTCCCTCCTTAAGCCCCCCGGTTTGCCAGTGGCTAATT
>NW_026456052.1:0-3173 GCF_943734635.1 Anopheles cruzii | reverse complement strand
GTACATCGACATTTTTACATGCTTTCGGATAGGTTTCAAATCATTAGTTAACGCTCTGATTATGTATTATGCAGTACAATATTTATTCTGCATACCACGTCCATTTTCAAATTCGAAGCCCAGCTCAAAAGCGTCGCGAGTGCAAAAACACTTCGTTTTTATCAAAGCTACACGATATCACACCCGTTTCACTAGAGTTACATTATCACATTTCACGAAATTTACGCGAATATTATCTATTAGCGTTAATATTACAATTTGTGCAACATTAATACTGCGTAAAAACCTCTTAACATGTGCTTAAGTAAAAAAGTGCCACACTTCTAAGTCTGGACGATCATTGGTTTCGTTCCACTGCTTTGGATTGTACCGTACTCTGCAAATCACAGATATGTATCTAAAACGATTTCATAAAACCATACAAAAATCGACTGAAAGCGGGTGCCATTTCGCAAGGTACTTTGCCCGCAGCATTTTTCAATCCAACATTGGCGTTAGATTCAATTAAACACTCCACAACATCCCAATGCGCATTCTCAAATGCATGGTGTAACGCCGTGTTGCCATCCTCGTCCTGGGCGTCAATTTTAACGCCACGGTTCAGCAGTAAACGTACCGTATCCATCGAATGACCGTACCATTTTGCCGACTGACACCTATTGACGAATAGAATTAGAGCCGTTTGCTTCGAATCGTTGACGGCGTTTACATTGACCGGTTTCCGCAGCAGTCTCTCAACGATATCGTAATTCGGTTCCTCCATGTAGCTTAGCAATCCGAGCAATGGGGTATAACCCATATCATCCGTGTGGTCATAGTTGAGATCGTAATCGTAGTCCAAGAACCATCGCGAACAACTCACAATGGCACTGTGGCAGACCCGGGCGAACAACTCCGAAGCTTCCTCCTTCGAGTGTTCGTACAGGCTATCGAACAACAGCCGTCGAATGTCCTCGTATTTTTCGAGCTCCTGCTCATTGCTGCACGAAAAGAAATCCCTGTTCTGTCCACCTACCATCCAGGGCAGGAATTTGTGTGCTATTTTGCGAAACCAATCGAAATGAGCAATGTCCGGTATCAACCACCACGCCGAACAATAGCGCATGTTCTTAAAGCTACTCTCAAGAAGCTTTTCGTTCAGCAGTTCGGGACGCGCCCCGTGTTTCAGCAAAAATGATACCGTTCCACAGCATCCAGCCAACGATAGAGGCAGCTGACCGTTTGCTGCCGGTTCATTAACATCCATGCCACTGTTTAAAAGTTTTTCCATAACATCCGACCCACGAAAACCCTTAGTGCAGGCGATCTGCAATAGGTTATAGCCTTCATCGGTAACGTGTGCCATTTGACCTTCTTCATCTTTGGCTAACAGTAGCTCGAAAATGCTTTCTGACCTGGCATAGTGAATCGGTAGCCAGCCTTTGGTATCTCGTTGCAGGACATCGAATTTGCGTTCGAGCAAACGTTCAACCAGAGGTCGATCGTTCCAATCCACAGCAACATGGAATAAAGTCCGTCCATCTTTATCCAGATACTCTTCGAGCAGCTTTCCGTTTGATTCCAGTCGTTCCACCGTTTTTGCAAAGTTATTAGATAATGCACGAACGTCTTCATAAAACACTGCGAAAAGAAATCATTAGAACTTAATTAATTCATTGTAAAACTTCATCTAACATACTATACTAACCTTCCTCGTTGTCTTGCTTCGAATTTTTAACCTCGCTTATTGCATTATTAAGCTCAGGGATGGCGTTTGTGAGAATTTCGACCACTCTCGTAGAGACAATTTCTCGAAACCAGTACATCTCTACCGTTGATTTCCGCAACTGATCCATGTCGCGCGCGAAAAACTCCCGATGACGTTGCAACACGAAGGTAAGACCAGCTTCATCCGTCGTGCTCGGTTGCAACAAATGGCTCAACAACAGATTTCCTGGGCGTAAATCAGGGTCATTCGTTTCGAACACGTCCCTAACAAACGTACCATGATCTCTGTATAGCTGAGCGACGAACTTTGTATGTTTATAAATAATTAAATTGTGTAGAACGGTCATCCTGCCATTGTCTTGCAGACGCAGCAGTTCCAAATCATTTCGGATCGCCTCAAAGCAGTAATTCAAAGCCACACCGGTTTGAACGAGTGTGGCAAGCAATGTCTTCTCTCCGCACTGAGCTTTTAAATCCAACTTGTACTGTTTGGTGTACTTAGTAAACAGCTTCTTCATCTGCGGGGATCGTATCATATACCAGCTATTGCTGTATTCTGATAGACGAGGAAAGATCTTGTTGAAAGCTTGCGTCTCCGTTTCGCGAAATCTTGCCACGCGCAGCCTCACCATCTGTTCCAATATTTTCTCCACCAAATCAGCTCTCTGTCTTTGGACGAGCATATGCACGGCATTATAGTCATCCCGGTCGCGTGCGTTCGGATCAAACCGATCGCCGTATTTCGACAGCAGAACCTCTATGATATCTTTGCGAGGAGTCACACACGCTCCCATGAACGGTGTTTTACCATCCTCCCCAGAAGCCGCATCCAGCGAGGTACCTTTGGCAATCAAAAGCTCCAATATTTTCACGGTAGACGATTGACAAGCGAATCGAAGATAGTTTTCGAAGTTTTCACGGTAGTCACTTCGATCCAGCGATAGTACCCCATTCGGGAGAAGCTGGTGGATGAAACGGTACACTACCAACATCCTGTCACGGTTGCAAACATCCAACGCCACAAATCGGTGGCCGTTGTAAGCGGTGCGTAGCCATACGAACACTTGCACATTCAATGGAATCCCGGCGGGACAATTCGAAGCTAACTCAACCGCTTCCTGGCACTCGGTATCGGTCCACGCGATCAAGATTGGTCGGTTTCGCCAGCCGGTCGATTCTACCTTCCACAGGAACCTATGTTTGATTGTTTCACGCACCACTCCCATATCGGCTTCGTAACGGTCCAGCAGCAAACGAACGACCTCTTCAGCTTTGCTTCCGATGGCCACGTATAGGGGAGTTAACCCTTTTTCTGTCGGCTGATAAGGGTTCATATCCTTAGCTATGCACTGCCGGGCTGCCTCTACGTCATCGGCAACTGCAGCCCGATGCAAGGGGAGACTCGTAAAACTACTCTCTCGAAAGGGTGGCCGATGCATTGTTGAACTTTTCCGATTAGACATTCG
>NW_026456051.1:0-3173 GCF_943734635.1 Anopheles cruzii | reverse complement strand
GTACATCGACATTTTTACATGCTTTCGGATAGGTTTCAAATCATTAGTTAACGCTCTGATTATGTATTATGCAGTACAATATTTATTCTGCATACCACGTCCATTTTCAAATTCGAAGCCCAGCTCAAAAGCGTCGCGAGTGCAAAAACACTTCGTTTTTATCAAAGCTACACGATATCACACCCGTTTCACTAGAGTTACATTATCACATTTCACGAAATTTACGCGAATATTATCTATTAGCGTTAATATTACAATTTGTGCAACATTAATACTGCGTAAAAACCTCTTAACATGTGCTTAAGTAAAAAAGTGCCACACTTCTAAGTCTGGACGATCATTGGTTTCGTTCCACTGCTTTGGATTGTACCGTACTCTGCAAATCACAGATATGTATCTAAAACGATTTCATAAAACCATACAAAAATCGACTGAAAGCGGGTGCCATTTCGCAAGGTACTTTGCCCGCAGCATTTTTCAATCCAACATTGGCGTTAGATTCAATTAAACACTCCACAACATCCCAATGCGCATTCTCAAATGCATGGTGTAACGCCGTGTTGCCATCCTCGTCCTGGGCGTCAATTTTAACGCCACGGTTCAGCAGTAAACGTACCGTATCCATCGAATGACCGTACCATTTTGCCGACTGACACCTATTGACGAATAGAATTAGAGCCGTTTGCTTCGAATCGTTGACGGCGTTTACATTGACCGGTTTCCGCAGCAGTCTCTCAACGATATCGTAATTCGGTTCCTCCATGTAGCTTAGCAATCCGAGCAATGGGGTATAACCCATATCATCCGTGTGGTCATAGTTGAGATCGTAATCGTAGTCCAAGAACCATCGCGAACAACTCACAATGGCACTGTGGCAGACCCGGGCGAACAACTCCGAAGCTTCCTCCTTCGAGTGTTCGTACAGGCTATCGAACAACAGCCGTCGAATGTCCTCGTATTTTTCGAGCTCCTGCTCATTGCTGCACGAAAAGAAATCCCTGTTCTGTCCACCTACCATCCAGGGCAGGAATTTGTGTGCTATTTTGCGAAACCAATCGAAATAAGCAATGCGCGGTATCAATCCCCACGCCGAACAATACCGCATGTTGTTAAACCTACTCTCAAGAAGTTTCTCGTTTAACAGTTCGGGACGCGCCCCATGTTTCAGCAAGAATGATACCGTTCCACAGCATCCAGCCAACGATAGAGGCAGCTGACCGTTTGCTGCCGGTTCATTAACATCCATGCCACTGTTTAAAAGTTTTTCCATAACATCCGACCCACGAAAACCCTTAGTGCAGGCGATCTGCAATAGGTTATAGCCTTCATCGGTAACGTGTGCCATTTGACCTTCTTCATCTTTGGCTAACAGTAGCTCGAAAATGCTTTCTGACCTGGCATAGTGAATCGGTAGGCAGCCTTTGGCATCTCGTTGAAGGACATCGAATTTGCGTTCGAGCAAACGTTCAACCAGAGGTCGATCGTTCCAATCCACAGCAACATGGAATAAAGTCCGTCCATCTTTATCCAGATACTCTTCGAGCAGCTTTCCGTTTGATTCCAGTCGTTCCACCGTTTTTGCAAAGTTATTAGATAATGCACGAACGTCTTCATAAAACACTGCGAAAAGAAATCATTAGAACTTAATTAATTCATTGTAAAACTTCATCTAACATACTATACTAACCTTCCTCGTTGTCTTGCTTCGAATTTTTAACCTCGCTTATTGCATTATTAAGCTCAGGGATGGCGTTTGTGAGAATTTCGACCACTCTCGTAGAGACAATTTCTCGAAACCAGTACATCTCTACCGTTGATTTCCGCAACTGATCCATGTCGCGCGCGAAAAACTCCCGATTACGTTGCAACACGAAGGTAAGACCAGCTTCATCCGTCGTGCTCGGTTGCAACAAATGGCTCAACAACAGATTTCCTGGGCGTAAATCAGGGTCATTCGTTTCGAACACGTCCCTAACAAACGTACCATGATCTCTGTATAGCTGAGCGACGAACTTTGTATGTTTATAAATAATTAAATTGTGTAGAACGGTCATCCTGCCATTGTCTTGCAGACGCAGCAGTTCCAAATCATTTCGGATCGCCTCAAAGCAGTAATTCAAAGCCACACCGGTTTGAACGAGTGTGGCAAGCAATGTCTTCTCTCCGCACTGAGCTTTTAAATCCAACTTGTACTGTTTGGTGTACTTAGTAAACAGCTTCTTCATCTGCGGGGATCGTATCATATACCAGCTATTGCTGTATTCTGATAGACGAGGAAAGATCTTGTTGAAAGCTTGCGTCTCCGTTTCGCGAAATCTTGCCACGCGCAGCCTCACCATCTGTTCCAATATTTTCTCCACCAAATCAGCTCTCTGTCTTTGGACGAGCATATGCACGGCATTATAGTTATCCCGGTCGCGTGCGTTCGGATCAAACCGATCGCCGTATTTCGACAGCAGAACCTCTATGATATCTTTGCGAGGGGTCACACACGCTCCCATGAACGGTGTTTTACCATCCTCCCCAGAAGCCGCATCCAGCGAGGTACCTTTGGCAATCAAAAGCTCCAATATTTTCACGGTAGACGATTGACAAGCGAATCGAAGATAGTTTTCGAAGTTTTCACGGTAGTCACTTCGATCCAGCGATAGTACCCCATTCGGGAGAAGCTGGTGGATGAAACGGTACACTACCAACATCCTGTCACGGTTGCAAACATCCAACGCCACAAATCGGTGGCCGTTGTAAGCGGTGCGTAGCCATACGAACACTTGCACATTCAATGGAATCCCGGCGGGACAATTCGAAGCTAACTCAACCGCTTCCTGGCACTCGGTATCGGTCCACGCGATCAAGATTGGTCGGTTTCGCCAGCCGGTCGATTCTACCTTCCACAGGAACCTATGTTTGATTGTTTCACGCACCACTCCCATATCGGCTTCGTAACGGTCCAGCAGCAAACGAACGACCCCTTCAGCTTTGCTTCCGATGGCCACGTATAGGGGAGTTAACCCTTTTTCTGTCGGCTGATAAGGGTTCATATCCTTAGCTATGCACTGCCGGGCTGCCTCTACGTCATCGGCAACTGCAGCCCGATGCAAGGGGAGACTCGTAAAACTACTCTCTCGAAAGGGTGGCCGATGCATTGTTGAACTTTTCCGATTAGACATTCG
>NW_026456050.1:0-3176 GCF_943734635.1 Anopheles cruzii | reverse complement strand
CGACCTGCTGCTTGAGCTTCAGAAGCCGCCGTGAGTCGCCATCTCCCGGCCGTCCAGCGCTTGGAACGTCCAGCGTGCGGTTGACGATGGATCTCAGCACATCCGTGGTGATTTGCTCGGTTGATGAGATGTTCTGCGTTTCGGTGTTCATTACGTTCGAAGGGCTGCTTTCTAAAACACAAACTAAACTTTTAATTTGGAACTTCTTTACGCCAGAAAGAAGGGAATTATGCCGTCGAAGGTGTCGAAAGTAAGTGGCGGTGCTCTAGACAATGAACCTTCCACCGCCGATGGTTGCTAGATTAGAATTGGAAACGTGTGGAAACGTGGAAACCAAACCATCACCATTCACGCAGTGGCAACTGCGATGCAAGAGTTGCTCGAAAACGTTGCTCGGCTCATCTCCACAACGTGAAACTAATTAGAAGCATACAAATGCAAAAATTACATACTAACGCTGTTCAGGTTATGGGTTAGGCCCAAGACTTTTCAGGTTTGGCGTGAAATGTAATTAAGTCCCATCTTTTTATTCGGAGTTTGTTCATTTCTGTAAGTTACAGTTTTAGACGTGCGCACTATCTGAACATTTTTCCGATGCGAGTTTGCTGAGAATATGTTGCTTTTCAGAGCTGTGTCGTTCGTTTAAATGCGACTTTCCCGAAAATATCTATTCGTCGCGTCGTTCTTCAAAATTCGCGTTGTTCTTCAAACTTATAAGTCGATAGTCGATCTCCAACTGTTCTAACTTTCTCATAACTGGAAGCGGTTTAATCCTTTTGTTCATTTGTTCGGGTTCACTATAGATCGACAAATACTGAAGATTACGGACCTCCAGCAAAATCGACTGTAACGATGAGTAGGATAAAAAAATGTCTTTTATGCGCAATGAGCAAACATTGAACGCTTGGAATAACTCCTTCGCATACGCAGAGCACTTATCAGTTTGCTTGAGTTCAAGGTGACGATATTTCCAGTTACTTTGGAGCAAATCCGACCGGATGAACCTCAGACCTCCAAGAGCTAAGAAAAATACTTTTTGAGCAACTTTTCTTAAACAAATCACAAACCATAATCGCTCACTTCGTTTGGTAGGTCGTTAATCGTCGGATGCTCCATGATTATCGCAGAAATTTTTACTATCATGGCTGACCGTGTACGTTGATTTAACTTTGGCATTTAGTGGCACGTGGCATTTTATTTAATTTTTTCAACTTTTCAACTTTCTTTTTTACTGTAAGTGTATTACCTTGTGTATTACTGTGTGTATTTTTACTGTAAATAAAAAATAAGCTCAGAAATTATCACCTCAGAGCGTTCTGTTCCACTTGTAGCTTCTAAAAGACAGGAAACGTTATCATGAAGTGCTTTCAATTGTGTTTTTGCACTTTAAACCTGACATGTAAACCTATCTTGACCCGCCGAATATATGAAAGTAATAAGCATAGACCAAAAACAATGACCCAACAGAATTATTCTAGAACTCAGCTGGTACCTGCGTGAACATTACGGGCTTACGGGTAACTTTCATTCCAAAATGCAAGAAGTGAGGTTGTCCGAAAATGCGGGGCAGGTTTCGGTCAAGTATCTTGCTTTGTCGTATAGTCGGGCTGAGTGTAAAGCGTATGACAGGACCAGGTTGTTTGAAAGCTCGAGTTCCGCGGCTACTTACCTCAGCTACCCAACTAAAATACCACAGTTATCGCAACACATTACCACAGCTGACCGTGTAAACCGTGGCAGTTGATGCGGAGTGCGGATAACTCTTTTTTTTTTGTTGTCAAAGTTGGATTTATTCATCTACGAAACCTCCTTCAAGAGCCAATCAGTCCAACGCCACTCTAACATTGCAATACCTATTTTGGTAAAACGATGAATCTTTTGCCTCCAAATAGCCCTCGGTTTCGGCCATCATCTCTTCATTCGATTGGTGAGCTAATTTTTTAACCAGTGAGCCTTTTTTTCGTTTCTGCGGTCGTTTCGTTGCAATTTCTCTCCTCAAACGCTCCAATAATGCTATATGTACTGTTGATGGTATTTCCCTTCTCAAGATAGTCGTTGGATATTAAACCACGCAAACATCCCAAAATATCGAGGCCCTAAGCTTTCCACTCAGATGACGATCGTTTTGATTCCGGAGTGAAGTAATTATTTTTAATTTACTTTGTAACTCAAAACAGTCAGTTTAACATGCTGCTGTGCTTAAGTTGTCGTTTGTCGCTTCCCCAGTCGTCGCAAGAAGGCGAGAAGACGTGCCAGGGGAGTAGTAGTTGGTTTTATTGTTGAATAGCGTCGTCAGCGCGCCGACGAGCCGAAAGCTGGTGCCTCCTTGGGACACATCTCCACCTACTCTCTCAAGAAGAGTAGGGGATGTGGGCTAGTGAACGACACTGCAAATAAAAACACAAATAACATTTGTTTATGTTGACATCGTCAATCTTTATCCTACAAACTTACCGACAACCTCCACTGATCCCTTCCACCCAAGAACATTTCGCACCTCTCGTGCGGGCAACTGGTTCCGGGAACGCTACGCCCCGAATTTGTATGTGGCCGGTACAAGGCTGCAATAAATGACACATTACAATCATATGTTATACATCGCTTACAAATACCTTCCATACTTACAGCGTCTATAAGGGTCGCTTTCGAGACGCTGTTTCGAATGGTTGAGGTGGTTCTTGACGATTTTCATGATCTGGTCGGCGTATGTCTCGGCGCTAACAATGGCCGGCCTGAGCGACTGCGCCGCTGCAAAAAACACCTTCCATGTGTTGGGATATTCCGCGAGACTAAGCTTGCCTCTCCCAGACCCGTTTAGCCAAGTGCAAGTGTCCAAAAAGGCACGGCCCATGTAAAGGTCCAAAATGTAGGTTGTTACACTACAAGTACGTGGTATGTCGGGGGCATTTACGTGGGCCATTACATAAGCGGAAACGCAGTTGGAGAATGCTGGTGATGCCGCCAACTGTTCCACACGTGTAAGCTCCGCCTGACACGTTATTGGGAGTATTTTGAAACGGTCGGCATCACCAGCAACACACGGGCCGTTGGATCCTTCCTCATCGCGAGGCGGTGAGGGCGGAATGAGTGAACGACTTCCGCTCCCACTGTTCTGGCCGCGGGATCCTGCTTCGTCGCGAGGCTGTGCGGGGGGAATGAGTGAACGGCTTCCGCTC
>NW_026456049.1:0-3176 GCF_943734635.1 Anopheles cruzii | reverse complement strand
CGACCTGCTGCTTGAGCTTCAGAAGCCGCCGTGAGTCGCCATCTCCCGGCCGTCCAGCGCTTGGAACGTCCAGCGTGCGGTTGACGATGGATCTCAGCACATCCGTGGTGATTTGCTCGGTTGATGAGATGTTCTGCGTTTCGGTGTTCATTACGTTCGAAGGGCTGCTTTCTAAAACACAAACTAAACTTTTAATTTGGAACTTCTTTACGCCAGAAAGAAGGGAATTATGCCGTCGAAGGTGTCGAAAGTAAGTGGCGGTGCTCTAGACAATGAACCTTCCACCGCCGATGGTTGCTAGATTAGAATTGGAAACGTGTGGAAACGTGGAAACCAAACCATCACCATTCACGCAGTGGCAACTGCGATGCAAGAGTTGCTCGAAAACGTTGCTCGGCTCATCTCCACAACGTGAAACTAATTAGAAGCATACAAATGCAAAAATTACATACTAACGCTGTTCAGGTTATGGGTTAGGCCCAAGACTTTTCAGGTTTGGCGTGAAATGTAATTAAGTCCCATCTTTTTATTCGGAGTTTGTTCATTTCTGTAAGTTACAGTTTTAGACGTGCGCACTATCTGAACATTTTTCCGATGCGAGTTTGCTGAGAATATGTTGCTTTTCAGAGCTGTGTCGTTCGTTTAAATGCGACTTTCCCGAAAATATCTATTCGTCGCGTCGTTCTTCAAAATTCGCGTTGTTCTTCAAACTTATAAGTCGATAGTCGATCTCCAACTGTTCTAACTTTCTCATAACTGGAAGCGGTTTAATCCTTTTGTTCATTTGTTCGGGTTCACTATAGATCGACAAATACTGAAGATTACGGACCTCCAGCAAAATCGACTGTAACGATGAGTAGGATAAAAAAATGTCTTTTATGCGCAATGAGCAAACATTGAACGCTTGGAATAACTCCTTCGCATACGCAGAGCACTTATCAGTTTGCTTGAGTTCAAGGTGACGATATTTCCAGTTACTTTGGAGCAAATCCGACCGGATGAACCTCAGACCTCCAAGAGCTAAGAAAAATACTTTTTGAGCAACTTTTCTTAAACAAATCACAAACCATAATCGCTCACTTCGTTTGGTAGGTCGTTAATCGTCGGATGCTCCATGATTATCGCAGAAATTTTTACTATCATGGCTGACCGTGTACGTTGATTTAACTTTGGCATTTAGTGGCACGTGGCATTTTATTTAATTTTTTCAACTTTTCAACTTTCTTTTTTACTGTAAGTGTATTACCTTGTGTATTACTGTGTGTATTTTTACTGTAAATAAAAAATAAGCTCAGAAATTATCACCTCAGAGCGTTCTGTTCCACTTGTAGCTTCTAAAAGACAGGAAACGTTATCATGAAGTGCTTTCAATTGTGTTTTTGCACTTTAAACCTGACATGTAAACCTATCTTGACCCGCCGAATATATGAAAGTAATAAGCATAGACCAAAAACAATGACCCAACAGAATTATTCTAGAACTCAGCTGGTACCTGCGTGAACATTACGGGCTTACGGGTAACTTTCATTCCAAAATGCAAGAAGTGAGGTTGTCCGAAAATGCGGGGCAGGTTTCGGTCAAGTATCTTGCTTTGTCGTATAGTCGGGCTGAGTGTAAAGCGTATGACAGGACCAGGTTGTTTGAAAGCTCGAGTTCCGCGGCTACTTACCTCAGCTACCCAACTAAAATACCACAGTTATCGCAACACATTACCACAGCTGACCGTGTAAACCGTGGCAGTTGATGCGGAGTGCGGATAACTCTTTTTTTTTTGTTGTCAAAGTTGGATTTATTCATCTACGAAACCTCCTTCAAGAGCCAATCAGTCCAACGCCACTCTAACATTGCAATACCTATTTTGGTAAAACGATGAATCTTTTGCCTCCAAATAGCCCTCGGTTTCGGCCATCATCTCTTCATTCGATTGGTGAGCTAATTTTTTAACCAGTGAGCCTTTTTTTCGTTTCTGCGGTCGTTTCGTTGCAATTTCTCTCCTCAAACGCTCCAATAATGCTATATGTACTGTTGATGGTATTTCCCTTCTCAAGATAGTCGTTGGATATTAAACCACGCAAACATCCCAAAATATCGAGGCCCTAAGCTTTCCACTCAGATGACGATCGTTTTGATTCCGGAGTGAAGTAATTATTTTTAATTTACTTTGTAACTCAAAACAGTCAGTTTAACATGCTGCTGTGCTTAAGTTGTCGTTTGTCGCTTCCCCAGTCGTCGCAAGAAGGCGAGAAGACGTGCCAGGGGAGTAGTAGTTGGTTTTATTGTTGAATAGCGTCGTCAGCGCGCCGACGAGCCGAAAGCTGGTGCCTCCTTGGGACACATCTCCACCTACTCTCTCAAGAAGAGTAGGGGATGTGGGCTAGTGAACGACACTGCAAATAAAAACACAAATAACATTTGTTTATGTTGACATCGTCAATCTTTATCCTACAAACTTACCGACAACCTCCACTGATCCCTTCCACCCAAGAACATTTCGCACCTCTCGTGCGGGCAACTGGTTCCGGGAACGCTACGCCCCGAATTTGTATGTGGCCGGTACAAGGCTGCAATAAATGACACATTACAATCATATGTTATACATCGCTTACAAATACCTTCCATACTTACAGCGTCTATAAGGGTCGCTTTCGAGACGCTGTTTCGAATGGTTGAGGTGGTTCTTGACGATTTTCATGATCTGGTCGGCGTATGTCTCGGCGCTAACAATGGCCGGCCTGAGCGACTGCGCCGCTGCAAAAAACACCTTCCATGTGTTGGGATATTCCGCGAGACTAAGCTTGCCTCTCCCAGACCCGTTTAGCCAAGTGCAAGTGTCCAAAAAGGCACGGCCCATGTAAAGGTCCAAAATGTAGGTTGTTACACTACAAGTACGTGGTATGTCGGGGGCATTTACGTGGGCCATTACATAAGCGGAAACGCAGTTGGAGAATGCTGGTGATGCCGCCAACTGTTCCACACGTGTAAGCTCCGCCTGACACGTTATTGGGAGTATTTTGAAACGGTCGGCATCACCAGCAACACACGGGCCGTTGGATCCTTCCTCATCGCGAGGCGGTGAGGGCGGAATGAGTGAACGACTTCCGCTCCCACTGTTCTGGCCGCGGGATCCTGCTTCGTCGCGAGGCTGTGCGGGGGGAATGAGTGAACGGCTTCCGCTC
>NW_026456048.1:0-3176 GCF_943734635.1 Anopheles cruzii | reverse complement strand
TGCATTAGTGAGAAAGAGAAGCCAACAATTGTTTTCTGTTGCTCGCTCTGTCTGTCCCGTTGCAGTATATGAAAAGAAAACACGTTGTGCGTATTGTGGCTTCATTGTGACGCGATCGGATTATAAAAAGTATCCTATCTGGGGCCCTTGGATCTAAGCTACCTCCACACCAATTTTCAGCCAAATCGGTTCAGCCGTTCTTGAGTTATAAGTAAACAGCCAATAACGCGGTACTCTTTTATATATATAGATTCTTGGTCTCCTCTACTCCGACTCCTCCGGGTCGGGACGGACAACCTGCGCGCGCGCGCGTGCTCCGCGTGGTGCGCAATACTGTCCGATGAGGGGGCCTCCAATCTCTCTCAAGGGGCACGTGAAGATTCTTCGTGGACTGTGGATTGTTCCTGATAAGAGAAGAGGACTGGGCCGCCCGTGAAACCACAAGTCATTTTTGCGCGCGAGGTTTTGGACCCTTCAACCCGCTCATCCGCGGGGTTTCCACCTCATAGACTGAAGTAGGAATATATTCCAATAACACAAGAAGGGGAGAGACCTGAGTTGGTCACAGTTTGGCGAGTTCGGGGAGCTTCTCTCCGACCAGAATGTGACTGGGGGTGCTTTTACACTCCACAATTCAGTTTTACAGTCCAACCGCCACGGGGTTCCTCCTCGCAAGAGTGAGAGGTTATCAGTCAGTCATGCGGGCTGGCTGGCTGGTGTGTGTGGTTCTTTACGGTCAACAATTTATGTGAATTACTGACCGCGCGCCGCGCGTCTTTATCTTCTTCAGTCTTCCGTCTGGTTAGCCAAGCGTGTTGCCCCTCGTTTTCGTAATTTTCTGGCTCTTGCGAGAGATTTATGTGCCCCAGAACGCCGCGCGGTGTACATGTTTCTACACCGCACGCTCCCGTCGTAGGCCAGCACCCCTTACTGACGAGGTGTAAATTAGTCCCTCAAAAAAAACGTATCAAATTAGGAGAGGCGTCTGGCTGGGCCGGAGCCCCCTATAAGAGAGTTGAATAAGTCATGAAGAGGAAGGCTACTTTTGGTAAAGTTTCTGGTATTTCCTCACCCGAAAATGAGTGCGCACGCGGAACGGCCAAAATCAAATGAATGCTTCCATTGTGCGTCAGTGCAGCGCCCACTCTGGGTCATTACATGAAAGGGGTAGCTTTGTGCGGTCTACTCCAAGAGATGCGAGAGTTCCCGGTCGATGGTATCGCGCAAATCACTTGGCACGCTGCTGCACCCCCTACTGAATGATTCCCGCCGAGCTGGATGATCCTGATCCTCTGATGATCCTGGTGTGCCACGATGCATCTCGACACTTAGTCCCCGCAACATATTCCGGGCCGGACTCCGCCGGAGTGATCCAAAGTGATCTAATAGTATTAAGGGGGGAGACTGCTGTGACGCGTGTCCCCGCGTGCCGCCACTCCGTCTCGCTCTGGTTCGCCATGTTTTGCTTGCGTCTCTATTCTCTTTCCGCCAATTATACAACTTTCCTTCCACCATCACCACACCACGCACGTCGGGGCGCGATTAGCGATCGAAAGCGAAATCTCTGCCTCCGGGGGATCTCTGCCCACCATCAACATAACCTCTCGTGCGCTTGTATGCGTGGTGGACTCCGGCGCCCGGTTTTTCTGGGGTGTGTTGCGCGCCCCACCAACAATGGCGACCGCGATCAAGAGACCACCACCACCACAACCAATGCAGCAGCAGCAGCAAGGCGAGAGGTGTCATAGGGGATGGATTGTTGGTGTGCGAAGAAAGAGCACGGCGGGGCCATCGCAGATTATTGCGCACACGACGGCGCCACGTGTGGGTAGAGAGGTGGCCGTCCAACGGCGCACCGCCACCACATGTCTGTCGCGCATAACTTCGAAGAAGATGATGTAGCACCATCGGCCGCGCGTAACTCGTTTTTTGGTGGCCACCATGGCGCGGCGCAGGTCATATGATGGTGGTGTGGCTTCGCAACATCACCTCCTAGCAAGACGGGCCTCTCTCTCTAGCTCGCTCTGCTTTGCTCTGGCCACCTCGCCTGACCACTGGAGGAGGTTAGGTAATAGCCGTGCGTGTCTCTTCGCTTTCCCCTCTCAATGTCACTCTCACGACGGTGGTGTGCTCTGACCACACGGTGGCGGTGGTGTCCCAAATCCTCCTGCGGCGCCCATAATTATTTTAAAAAATTAAGAGATTGAGCCCGGGGCGGGGTAAGCAAATATCTGCGACGGACACACGACGCCCCACAGACAGACTCCGGTAGGGGTGACAACTCTCGTTCCACGCGCAAAAGTTTTGCGCAACTCCGGTTTTGCGGCTGTGGAGTGAAACAAACTCCCGCGCGCGCGCGCGCGAATCTGGAAACGAGATTTTGGCCGAAAACGTCGCGCGAGGATAAGTGATGGAGAAACTTGTCGTCGTCGTTGTCCAGTAGCAGCAGCAAGCGCGAGTTTTACGTAATGGTCGAGTCGAGTTCGATTTTCGCGGCCTCACACCACCGCCCGGGTCTCTCGGCGCGGTTGGCCTTTAACACGCCTCGCCTCGCGCGTGTGTGTGATTTCGCTTTTACGCCATCCGAAAGTGTCGCCTGAAATTCGCCCCCAGACATTGATTGGGTTCCGTTCGATTGGCCACAGCTCTCTCGCTCGCTGTGACGCTGTCTTGGGGGGAAGGTTGGTGCTCTAGAAATACAAGTATGGCCCCCAGACACTTGTGAGCGGGGGAGCATCGATATCTGTAAGCAGCGCCCCCTTACTGACTGACTGGCGAGTACCGAGTGAACCCGGATGCGAAACCACAACAAACGTTGTGCATTCAACACACTCTGTGGACACTACTGTCTCTTTGAGCGTTAAGCCCAATTAAACAGTGGTCCCCCGCTCGCGTAGAGAGCCTGCCCTTTTAAGGCAACTACATGACCCTGGCGGACACGCAGGATACTGGAGAAGTTCGGGGGATTGATCTGCCATCAATACTGGCATCGGGAGACCAATACACCCTACTCAGGAGTCACCGAAGCTACCATTTATCAATATATCCGTTGTACTAAATTGTACTAAAAGTGTACTAAAAGGGTACTAAATTGTACTAAAATTTAGTACTCATCGCCGTTTAATCCGTTTCACCCCAAAGTAGTGGTCGCATAAATCCGAACACCAGAAAAGGGG
>NW_026456047.1:0-3176 GCF_943734635.1 Anopheles cruzii | reverse complement strand
TGCATTAGTGAGAAAGAGAAGCCAACAATTGTTTTCTGTTGCTCGCTCTGTCTGTCCCGTTGCAGTATATGAAAAGAAAACACGTTGTGCGTATTGTGGCTTCATTGTGACGCGATCGGATTATAAAAAGTATCCTATCTGGGGCCCTTGGATCTAAGCTACCTCCACACCAATTTTCAGCCAAATCGGTTCAGCCGTTCTTGAGTTATAAGTAAACAGCCAATAACGCGGTACTCTTTTATATATATAGATTCTTGGTCTCCTCTACTCCGACTCCTCCGGGTCGGGACGGACAACCTGCGCGCGCGCGCGTGCTCCGCGTGGTGCGCAATACTGTCCGATGAGGGGGCCTCCAATCTCTCTCAAGGGGCACGTGAAGATTCTTCGTGGACTGTGGATTGTTCCTGATAAGAGAAGAGGACTGGGCCGCCCGTGAAACCACAAGTCATTTTTGCGCGCGAGGTTTTGGACCCTTCAACCCGCTCATCCGCGGGGTTTCCACCTCATAGACTGAAGTAGGAATATATTCCAATAACACAAGAAGGGGAGAGACCTGAGTTGGTCACAGTTTGGCGAGTTCGGGGAGCTTCTCTCCGACCAGAATGTGACTGGGGGTGCTTTTACACTCCACAATTCAGTTTTACAGTCCAACCGCCACGGGGTTCCTCCTCGCAAGAGTGAGAGGTTATCAGTCAGTCATGCGGGCTGGCTGGCTGGTGTGTGTGGTTCTTTACGGTCAACAATTTATGTGAATTACTGACCGCGCGCCGCGCGTCTTTATCTTCTTCAGTCTTCCGTCTGGTTAGCCAAGCGTGTTGCCCCTCGTTTTCGTAATTTTCTGGCTCTTGCGAGAGATTTATGTGCCCCAGAACGCCGCGCGGTGTACATGTTTCTACACCGCACGCTCCCGTCGTAGGCCAGCACCCCTTACTGACGAGGTGTAAATTAGTCCCTCAAAAAAAACGTATCAAATTAGGAGAGGCGTCTGGCTGGGCCGGAGCCCCCTATAAGAGAGTTGAATAAGTCATGAAGAGGAAGGCTACTTTTGGTAAAGTTTCTGGTATTTCCTCACCCGAAAATGAGTGCGCACGCGGAACGGCCAAAATCAAATGAATGCTTCCATTGTGCGTCAGTGCAGCGCCCACTCTGGGTCATTACATGAAAGGGGTAGCTTTGTGCGGTCTACTCCAAGAGATGCGAGAGTTCCCGGTCGATGGTATCGCGCAAATCACTTGGCACGCTGCTGCACCCCCTACTGAATGATTCCCGCCGAGCTGGATGATCCTGATCCTCTGATGATCCTGGTGTGCCACGATGCATCTCGACACTTAGTCCCCGCAACATATTCCGGGCCGGACTCCGCCGGAGTGATCCAAAGTGATCTAATAGTATTAAGGGGGGAGACTGCTGTGACGCGTGTCCCCGCGTGCCGCCACTCCGTCTCGCTCTGGTTCGCCATGTTTTGCTTGCGTCTCTATTCTCTTTCCGCCAATTATACAACTTTCCTTCCACCATCACCACACCACGCACGTCGGGGCGCGATTAGCGATCGAAAGCGAAATCTCTGCCTCCGGGGGATCTCTGCCCACCATCAACATAACCTCTCGTGCGCTTGTATGCGTGGTGGACTCCGGCGCCCGGTTTTTCTGGGGTGTGTTGCGCGCCCCACCAACAATGGCGACCGCGATCAAGAGACCACCACCACCACAACCAATGCAGCAGCAGCAGCAAGGCGAGAGGTGTCATAGGGGATGGATTGTTGGTGTGCGAAGAAAGAGCACGGCGGGGCCATCGCAGATTATTGCGCACACGACGGCGCCACGTGTGGGTAGAGAGGTGGCCGTCCAACGGCGCACCGCCACCACATGTCTGTCGCGCATAACTTCGAAGAAGATGATGTAGCACCATCGGCCGCGCGTAACTCGTTTTTTGGTGGCCACCATGGCGCGGCGCAGGTCATATGATGGTGGTGTGGCTTCGCAACATCACCTCCTAGCAAGACGGGCCTCTCTCTCTAGCTCGCTCTGCTTTGCTCTGGCCACCTCGCCTGACCACTGGAGGAGGTTAGGTAATAGCCGTGCGTGTCTCTTCGCTTTCCCCTCTCAATGTCACTCTCACGACGGTGGTGTGCTCTGACCACACGGTGGCGGTGGTGTCCCAAATCCTCCTGCGGCGCCCATAATTATTTTAAAAAATTAAGAGATTGAGCCCGGGGCGGGGTAAGCAAATATCTGCGACGGACACACGACGCCCCACAGACAGACTCCGGTAGGGGTGACAACTCTCGTTCCACGCGCAAAAGTTTTGCGCAACTCCGGTTTTGCGGCTGTGGAGTGAAACAAACTCCCGCGCGCGCGCGCGCGAATCTGGAAACGAGATTTTGGCCGAAAACGTCGCGCGAGGATAAGTGATGGAGAAACTTGTCGTCGTCGTTGTCCAGTAGCAGCAGCAAGCGCGAGTTTTACGTAATGGTCGAGTCGAGTTCGATTTTCGCGGCCTCACACCACCGCCCGGGTCTCTCGGCGCGGTTGGCCTTTAACACGCCTCGCCTCGCGCGTGTGTGTGATTTCGCTTTTACGCCATCCGAAAGTGTCGCCTGAAATTCGCCCCCAGACATTGATTGGGTTCCGTTCGATTGGCCACAGCTCTCTCGCTCGCTGTGACGCTGTCTTGGGGGGAAGGTTGGTGCTCTAGAAATACAAGTATGGCCCCCAGACACTTGTGAGCGGGGGAGCATCGATATCTGTAAGCAGCGCCCCCTTACTGACTGACTGGCGAGTACCGAGTGAACCCGGATGCGAAACCACAACAAACGTTGTGCATTCAACACACTCTGTGGACACTACTGTCTCTTTGAGCGTTAAGCCCAATTAAACAGTGGTCCCCCGCTCGCGTAGAGAGCCTGCCCTTTTAAGGCAACTACATGACCCTGGCGGACACGCAGGATACTGGAGAAGTTCGGGGGATTGATCTGCCATCAATACTGGCATCGGGAGACCAATACACCCTACTCAGGAGTCACCGAAGCTACCATTTATCAATATATCCGTTGTACTAAATTGTACTAAAAGTGTACTAAAAGGGTACTAAATTGTACTAAAATTTAGTACTCATCGCCGTTTAATCCGTTTCACCCCAAAGTAGTGGTCGCATAAATCCGAACACCAGAAAAGGGG
>NW_026456046.1:0-3177 GCF_943734635.1 Anopheles cruzii | reverse complement strand
TTAAAAATGAGTTACGATTTTGAAATAAATCACTCGCATTACGAAAGTTCGGTTTGGCGATCGTCTGCGTGCAGCGCGAGAACGGGTGTGTCCGGGCGCATCCAGGTCATTGGGAGGGGACCCTGCGAATTGCTGCACTCGTTGGCTGGCCGTCCAACCGAGCCACGGCCAGCCGAAGGACGGTGAACAATGGCGGTCGGTCGAGTGCATTGGAATGCAGCGCAGTGGAACGAGAACACACGGATGCCTACGTGATGCTCCCCCCGGTCCACGCCGCCCCTCGCGGAAGACGCTCGGGTACCGGACGCCGGAATCTACACTGGGCCGTGATAAAATGGAAGCATATTTGTACCTTTTCTTGTGCGCCCCGCCCGATAGCATCTTCTTTGTCTTTCTATTGCTTCCCGCTCGCTTCCGGCAAGGGCCGGTGCCACCGTCCTTACAGTTTGATTGTCCCTTTCCGTTCGGTGGACTTGGGGACGCGTTTGGTGGCAACGGTGGGCGAGCGTATCATCGCTTTCGTGAGGTGTCCAGTATTTACTTGACCCCTGCCACACTTGCTGTGGGACCTCCCCAGTTAGTGCTCATCCACTCCGGCTTCGTCTCCGTCTCCGGGAGACGTGACGGTGCGGGTGCGCCAGCTGGCCGGCCGGCCCACCCGGCCAGATGAGGGTTCTCTTTCACCGGAGCGCCACGACCCCGACTCGCGTCCCTTTGGTGGTCCTCTTTTTTGGCTGCCGCCACACTGCTGGCCGCGTCACCGAAAGCTGGCCATTTGTATGTCTTCCTGCAAATCGGCTTCACGGCTGTGATTTCTGTCACACACACACACACACACACACACACACGCAAACAGTTCCTCGGGCAAGGTCCCAGGTTTTTCGGGCGCGTATTTGGCGGCGAGATTTATACATCCCACCCGGCACGGTCAGGTCGAACGGAAGGAACGGAGGTCCTTGGAAGGATCAGGCAACGGACCGGCCCGGACGCTGATAGTGTCTGGAAGCGCCTGGTTGCCGGCAAACTGCCTGGCTGCCAGCGATATTTCCGTTCACTGCGATTTCGAGGCGGGCAAAGGTCTTTCCGGGAAGACACATCGCCCGACTCGGGGCACGTATTATCTGCCCTGCCCGTTACCACCTCGGTCTCCCCAGCCCAGCCAGCCACGTCTAGACGGTGGACACCGAATTAACTCGAGCCCAACTGGTGAGCCAACGGCATGGCACGACCGGCAACGGCTTCCGGCTGGAATATTGGCCGCGGAAAGCGAACGACAGTTGGCTGCTTCCGTTGGTTTTCGCCACCATTGTTGGCCGCCTTCGCCGGACCCGGTCAGGCGCGCACAGTGGTTAACCTGGCCCATTCGGGCCGTTCGGGACAGGTTTCCGTTTTTGTTTCTAAGTAGCAGCGGCACACAGTAACGGCCGTGCGGCGGGCGACACGCCCGGATGCAGCCCGCCGTAGGGCGGACCATATTTGTCTGGGTCCACTTTTCTGTCCCGATGCAAAATGCACTTCGGCCGGAAAAATGGGAAAACAAATCTTGGTTCGGTTCGGTGCTCGCCCTCTTGATTCATGATCGCCATTCGCCATGATGATGATGATGATGCTGGTTGTGCTCGTGGTCCTTTTCCGGCGGCCCGATTGCCGATAATTTCGAGCCAAAGTTACAAGCGCGGACAATCGTTTTTTTTCCTGTGCTGGTAAAGTACAAATTGAAATTCTCCCATTCGCGTGGCTTTGTATCGGTTTCAATTTCGATGAGTCCTTTTCATTTCGGAACACGGTCGCCATGGCTCCACGGGTTTACGAACGGGTTTTTTCTAGTGTTATCCGATTTGGTCATCGATACGGCGAAGAGTGGCACATTTGCGATGTTTAATTTTCGCGGCACGGCTTTGTTCGGTTCCGTTGCCTCGGGAACGCTTTATCGATGATCTTTCATACAGCGATATTTTGCGTTTATGCGAGATGAATGTTTTATTGCCTTTACGATGAATTGAGAATGGGTCGTTTTCACGATGGGCTGCAAATTGTAGTAAAATACGTATTGGTGTTTTTTTTTGGGCAAGCAACTTTGATTTGAAATTTAACTTGGCTCACGTAACGTAATGACAATTATATTGCCAACGATAGATAAAAGAGAAAACATCATTGTTGCAAACACGGCCGACGGCCCTACGAAAAGAATTGAATTGGGCGAACGTGTAGTTTTATTAAATAAATCAAGAAGTGTTAGAAGTTACTGTCCACCTTATTAAATAGATGATAAAATTTGTTGATTGCGTTTATTTGCGAGGATAAACTCGGAACACGATGTGCTTAACATCGGGAAGCATGCAAAACTAAGACCCTTAGAGGACTGGACTGAAAACACCCTCGACGCCATCAAGAATATGACCAACATCATATTCATCATAGTCATTTAGTGTAATGTATCTAATGTACGAGAATGTAGATTGAATTCTATCTCCTTATTAAAAATCTGATTCTTTTCTTTATTTTAAGCTCCAGTATTTGTCTACATTGGCCAATAAACTAAGCCTGCACGGATTTTGAGATTATGCGTACTCTATTAGGAACTCCTATCTATACTCTACTATCTGCTCTAGATTGCAAGGACTTCGATAAAAAGTTCTCCGTTTTAAAAATCACCTGAGATGGCCCAACAGTTGAATAAAACAGTTTTTTTCTGTTAAACTCTGTTAGATGGTATTTTTGTTGAGCATAAAGATATGACTGAGAATGTTGACAGTTAAATCTTCCCAGTAAGGATTTGGTCTATTATGGTAAATGCCTACGGAATCGACAACATTTTAAACGAATAACTCCAAGTTTCCCCAAAATTGTAAAAGGTTTTTTTCTAAGCAATACCTGTCCACTGCCATTTCACTTAATGCCCAAATTACTGACTCAAATCTTCAACAAAAAAGTTCTCCCCTTTCTCTCATCTTCAAACACCTGAAGACGTTAGCTTTGGTGACAACTGCACCTTCCCACGGCAACACTGACGCCGGTTCCCGGGAAGTTTATAAACGTAAATTATGCCGCTAAGAATTTCGATCAACCTTTCGAGGCACCCTTTCGCACACTGCTTTTGCTTGGGCTGCGTGACGTGTTATGAGTTGGCGCCAAAAAACAAGAGAAACAGCTTAAATCGCACCACTTTACACCAAA
>NW_026456045.1:0-3177 GCF_943734635.1 Anopheles cruzii | reverse complement strand
CACCAGGGCAACTGCTCTCCGGGTCAAGGCGGCGTCCTGTGGCCGGAGAGAGTTGAAGGCGCCGTGCGCGAACGCGCGGGCGTCAGTACGCAGGTCAGGGCGCATGTGCCGGCGTGCAGCGTGCGCCCTAGGCACCAGTGTTATGAGAGCAGGACGAAGCAGCCCAATGGAAAGTTTGACGGGCTGGAAGAAGGATCCGCAACGCTGCGGAGATTCAAAGAAGATCAAGCAGTAGATCAGGAAAGTATAGCAAGAGTTAAAGATAGTACTAACGAAAGCATAACCCCACAGCAGCAACAACAACCGCCAGCCGCCGCCGCCGCCGTCGGGATCGGTGTCGGTGTCGGAATCCCCTACAATCGGGCGAACTCGACGGGCAGCAAGTTCCGCCGGGTCGTCTGGGGCCGCGCCAAGGAGGGACCAGTAAAAGCTCTGCGCGACCTGGAAGCCAAGCTGGACGAGGAGCGCAAACAGCGGATAGCGGCCGTGGCCACAATGAAGAAGCTCGATTATGACGGTGTGCCAGCAAGCCTCTTTCGTGCCGTTGCAGGCCACGTGCGGGCGATGAACATGAACCGGCAGCGTTTGGCGCGCGTGGCCAGCTTCTCGCGATATCCACGCTGGACGACGATCTGGGCCCACAATACGGAATCTAGCCATTTTTCCCGGCATCAAGGAGCAAGGCTATCAGGAAAGAGGACTCGTGGCCGTATCGCGAATGCTGCTGCGCGGTGTGTCAAAGACTGGAATATTCGGAAAGTTAGCATACATCGAACTGAACAAGTCCTCACGAAAGGCACCAGAAGGGAGAGAGGTTGAATGTGAAAATGTTGTTGATTGAACATGTAGAGTAAAGCTGCAAAACACAGTAGAACTTGACAGGAAAGAAGACAGAAAGTTTGGCACGCGGCCGAACACACTAAGTTAGGCTGGCACCAGAGAAAGTACAGAAAGACGATAAGTAGAAAGGTTGAGTGAAGAGTGGAACGTTTGAAGGATCGACGAGCAACGGAATCGGAATGACGGTCGAATGTTGAAAACAAAGGTTTGTTGATGTGACCATGAGGAAAGTGACAGAAACTGAGTTGACAGCGGCGAAGTGTACGCGGGGGAGTGTTGCGTATAACAGTTTGGGTTCACTCCACCGCTGTCAACTCAACCTAGGCCCGGTAAACGGTCCAAGCGTTGAGGATCGAACGCGTGAAGTTGGATCGTTTACCGGGAGAGCAGGTCGACGACCGAGGGACGAGGGACGCGAAAAAAGCGCAAACGGAGCGTGATGAGGATTAGTTGCGATCAGGAGACGGAAAGAACAGCAATGTTTTAACACTCGGTGCTAGGAGTAATAAAGAACATTAACTACCTAACCGTGCTTAAAACATTTTTAACCGTTGATCGCAGCGACAAACAACACTAAAACATTGATTTGCTGTTAACATTAAAACATTGTTTGCCCACAATAAAACATTGTCTCGTGCTTAAAACATGTTAGTGAAACAATAAAACATTGTTTGTGAACATTGGTCCCAGTTACGGACGCTGTTGTTTTAGTAAAACATTGTTTCTGCACCAGTTAAGTGCATTAGTGCAATGGATAAAACATCGTGGTGAACATTGATGAGCGTTGATAGTGATCCGCTCGCTCGATAGTGTGATGTGAAAAGGAAGCAGACATCATCCTTAGAGATGCCACGAGTGAGAAGTGAGGTAGAGGTGAGCGATGTGTCGGCCATTGGTAGTGCCAGCGTCGCTTCTTCTCGGTACTCCGCTAGAGGACAGCGCGAGCTGGCGTTGTTAGAAGAAGAGAGGCAACTCTTCACATACTACCTCGAGCGGAAGTATGCCATACTCGCGGCAATGGATGAGCGGAAAGGACGCCGAACGGGCAATGTTACGCCGACCGCAGGTCCAAGCCGTCGGCAGTCTGCGACCGTTACACAACGCCGTGCCAGTGACCCCTACGCCGTGCAAGTGGACGACATTCGCCCAATGGCGGTCGCCAGCCGAACGGTGGCAATTTTACCTCCGACCAAAATGGCCAACAGGAATCGCTTCACGACCACAAGTAAGCCCTCCACGCACAGCCAAACAGGCCGTGCCGAGTGTGCAGCAACGGTACCCGGAGCAGTGTACGGAATGCGAGCACCAACGAGACCTTCAAAACCGATCGGAATTGATCGTAGTGGTACGGTTCGGGACAATTTCGTGCGTGTGATAGAAGGACCGCTACCTGCGTTGGAAGATAAGAACACTGTCGCGCTAAGGGACGAGAGTGCAACGACCACCAAGCGATGCGAGGTGAATGGATGTGTTAGTACCCTGCCGCCAACGAAGCCATTCGGCCGCAAGAGCGGCGGCATTACAGTGTTTAATGGAGATGACAAACCAAGGACGCTCGGTGTGTCGGCGAAGAATAGCAGCCTAAATACGAGCCGGACGAGACTCAACGGCAGCTTACGGGGAAAGGAGGCAAGGAAGCCAGACTTGTCAGAGGAGCAATCAGTCGATCGTGCCGCGGCTGCAGTAGATATGGGAAAATCAATCGCAGCAGCACCAGTAGTAGCAGTTGCCATGGAAGTGGATGACGCGGAGCACAGGGCGTCGCAAGCCGGCCAGATGAAACGGCTCGACGCGAAGGTGCTGAACAACGCGGCCCACAAGCAACGGCATGCGGAGAACGGTGCTGCCGAGCAGGAACCACCACCGGTTGACACCATCGAAGTGGATCGTTTGATCGTCGATCGTATCGGTGATGTGCCTTACGGGAATGGGCATGCCGCCGAAAGTGTGCTGCTGACCGATGACGATCCGACGCGCTGGAAGGATCTTTCGGTGACGGCCAAAAAGATGGTCGTCGGAGGCAACCTGTTCGCGAACAACGCGCTGCTACCGAGCGGCGATCAAGCGTCTAGTGCGCGCAATCTGCTGGTGCAGGATCTGCGCGTGAATCGGGATCGATGTGAAGCCGGCGACGATGCTGACCACCAGGGCAACTGCTCTCCGGGTCAAGGCGGCGTCCTGTGGCCGGAGAGAGTTGAAGGCGCCGTGCGCGAACGCGCGGGCGTCAGTACGCAGGTCAGGGCGCATGTGCCGGCGTGCAGCGTGCGCCCTAGGCACCAGTGTTATGAGAGCAGGACGAAGCAGCCCAATGGAAAGTTTGACGGGCTGGAAGAAGGA
>NW_026456044.1:0-3178 GCF_943734635.1 Anopheles cruzii | reverse complement strand
ATGGCCATGATGCAGGATGCGGTGTTAAGTGAATGGGCGATCTCCAGGTGCACAGCTCGGGACGTCATACATGTGAATATGACGCCCCAACGCTTCTCCGTGCGTCTAGCGACAGCAACTTGGAGGGGCCCGAAGAAATCTAACCCGACGAATGCAAAAGCCCGCTGACCGGTTGCCAGGCGTTGCTTCGGCAAGTTGGCCATCAAGGGCGGCTCTGGCACTGCTCGTCGCACTTTGCACATCTGGCAGTTTTTTCGGACGCGCTTGTACTCGCCCAGGAGCCTGGGTATCACGAACCGCGATCGTATGGCAGCGAGTACTGCACCGTGATTCACGTGTTTGTGTTTCACGTGAAACTCATGGATCAACAGCGCGGTTCCATAGTGGTCCCGCGGCAGGATAATGGGCGAACGAATTTGCCGGGGAACTGCGCTGCAGCTGGTGAGACGTCCGTATGCCCTTAACACGCCGTGTTCATCCAAGCGAGGTGTTAATTTATGCAGCGGGCTATGCTTCCCGATATTGTGTGTTACTAAACTTCCCTCATCAATTTTCCTTCTCAGCATGCTGATTTCGGGAGCGTATGCATCGTTTTGTATTTGCCGAAACAAACATCGCTCCGCTTTTTCCAGCTCTGGCTGCGTCAGCGGACCGCTTTCTCGCTTGTTCTTCCGCGTGTTTGAGAGGAATCTCAGCGCGTATGCTAATGCGCGGAGCATCCTTTTCCACTTCGAGAACCGCTCGTAATGAATCACCGGCTCGACGATGTGTTGATGCAGGAGATGCTTTCGCATTTCCTCGTTGACGTTTTGAGCCACCGTCACTTGCGCAGGCCAATCTGTCTCTGGTTTCCAGAGGAACTCCGGACCAGTGAACCAGCGACTAGACGGTAAAAGCTCTGGAGGTTTCACCCATTTTGTTCCGTCGTCCGCCACATTGAGTTGCGTCGGGATCCATCTCCATTGCTCTATCTCGGTGCTCTCCAACAACTCACCAACTCTGAACGCCACGTAAGGGTGATAGCGCCGATGGTCTGATCGCACCCAGCTCAGCACGTTCTGCGAGTCAGTCCAGAACGTTGTGCGCTCGATCGGTCTGCGCTGCGTTTGCTGGATACTCGCCGCTAGTCGCGCCCCCATCGTCGCGGCGTTTAGCTCCAGCCTGGGGATGGATAGGCACTTTACCGGGGCGACGCGCGTCTTTGATCCCACCAGTGCGCACTCTATCTTTCCGTCTTCTTCAAACCGAAAGTACGCCACCGCCGCCATACCATTCTCGCTGGCATCGCAGAATACGTGTAGCTCCTTGTGTGCTCTGGTCGAAGTGGCGCTGCGATAACACCGAGGCACCTTCACGACGATGACCCTGGGCAACACAGTTACCCACGATGTCCACTTTCTCATCGAGTGCTCATCCAAGTGGTCATCCCATCCGTGGCCAGCGCGCCAGATCTCCTGCAACAGCACTTTGAGGTACATCAAGAAGTGCCCCAAGAGTCCCATCGGATCGTACACGCTCATCAGCGTGCGGAGAACCATCCGCTTCGTCGGGATTTCACCTTGCCCCGGTAAGTTACCTCGCAGTTTGGTCGACAATCGGAAAGTGAATGTGTCACTCTCCGTCTCCCACCACATACCGAGAACTTTCTCCGTTCCTGGCGAATAATCCATGTTGACTATGTGTTCTGGTGCCGGTGGGGTTTGCATCTCTTTCAGCACCTGGGCAGAGTTGGATACCCAATTGCGGATTTCGAACCCGCCACGCGCGTGTATATATTTTACTTCCTTCGCTAACTGCGTGGCTTCTTGGTGGGTCTCCGTGCTGGCGAGGAAGTCGTCGACGTAGTGCTCGTTGATGATGCCGTCGACCGCTCGTGGAAAGGTCTCCTTGAACCGTTCGGCGTTGCGATTCTTAACGAATTGCGCCGAACTTGGAGAGCAAGCCGCGCCGAAGGTCATGACGGTCATCGCGTATACTGCGGGTGCGTCGTGCGGGTCGTCATTTTCCCAGAGGATCATCTGGCTTCGTTGATCCTCTCGATTTATCGCCACTCTGTGGAACATTTCCCGGATATCGCCGACCACCCCGACTCGAAACTCCCGGAATTTCAGTAACACCGTTGTCAGACCTGCAAGTAGGTCTGGCCCGGCCAAAAGAAACGAATTTAGGCTAACGCCATTTACTTTAGCCGCCGCGTCGAAGACTATCCGTATCTTTCCCGGTTTGTGCTCGTTGAAGACCGGAAAAATTGGCAGGTACCAATCTCTGCTGCTTTTCCTGCTCAATTCGTCGGGTGTCATTCGGCGTATGTACCCCTTATGTATGTAGTCCCCCATTTTTTCTCGCATCATCGCGGCTAACTCGGGATCTTTCTTCATCTTTTGTTGCAGGCACAAGAATCGTTTCATTGCCATGACTTTGTTGTTTGGTAACCTCACGTCGTCAAACCGCCATAGAAGCCCCGTCTCGAATCGCTCTCCTATCAGCCGGGTATTCCCTTCGAGCAGCGCCAGTGCGCGTTCGTCTTCCGCAGAGCGTAATTTTTTTCCTATATTTTCGGTTCCAGCCATGTCCAGCGTGAGGAAGCCCTTTACTGCTGCTGTCAGTTGCTCGCAGGTGCATGTGTGAAAACCTAGCACACTGGCACCCGGAGTCGCTGCTGCCTCGGCCTGTGGACCCCCCACGACCCACCCCAAGCGCGTCAGTGACGCGATGGGTTCGTTTGGCTGTCCCTCAACGCTCTTTAGTGGATGCCCCACCGACAGATTGTTGATCCCGATCACCAGCCTCGGAACTGCTGTCGAATAAGACTCGATCTCTAGCCCTTGCAAATGACGGTAACGATGCGCCAAAGCAGGGAGCGCCAGGGATTGTTCCGGAAGGGCCAGATCACGTACCGTATGAACATCCGTCAGGTCGTATAGCGGGGAAGTAGGATGTCGACCTGAAATTTGAATCTGTAATTTGATCGAATCCTCTTCTTTCCTGGTTATATGGCCCGTCCACTGCAGGCACAGCGGTTCCGGTGTCCCTTTCAACCCCAAGGTGGCCGCCAACTCGTGCTCAATGAACGTCGACGTGGAGCCGTCATCCAACAGCGCCAATATGTTCACCTGTCCTCGTGGCCCGTACACGGTCACCGGTATATACTTCAAGAGCGCAGCCCTCTGCCTTCCGT
>NW_026456043.1:0-3178 GCF_943734635.1 Anopheles cruzii | reverse complement strand
ACGGAAGGCAGAGGGCTGCGCTCTTGAAGTATATACCGGTGACCGTGTACGGGCCACGAGGACAGGTGAACATATTGGCGCTGTTGGATGACGGCTCCACGTCGACGTTCATTGAGCACGAGTTGGCGGCCACCTTGGGGTTGAAAGGGACACCGGAACCGCTGTGCCTGCAGTGGACGGGCCATATAACCAGGAAAGAAGAGGATTCGATCAAATTACAGATTCAAATTTCAGGTCGACATCCTACTTCCCCGCTATACGACCTGACGGATGTTCATACGGTACGTGATCTGGCCCTTCCGGAACAATCCCTGGCGCTCCCTGCTTTGGCGCATCGTTACCGTCATTTGCAAGGGCTAGAGATCGAGTCTTATTCGACAGCAGTTCCGAGGCTGGTGATCGGGATCAACAATCTGTCGGTGGGGCATCCACTAAAGAGCGTTGAGGGACAGCCAAACGAACCCATCGCGTCACTGACGCGCTTGGGGTGGGTCGTGGGGGGTCCACAGGCCGAGGCAGCAGCGACTCCGGGTGCCAGTGTGCTAGGTTTTCACACATGCACCTGCGAGCAACTGACAGCAGCAGTAAAGGGCTTCCTCACGCTGGACATGGCTGGAACCGAAAATATAGGAAAAAAATTACGCTCTGCGGAAGACGAACGCGCACTGGCGCTGCTCGAAGGGAATACCCGGCTGATAGGAGAGCGATTCGAGACGGGGCTTCTATGGCGGTTTGACGACGTGAGGTTACCAAACAACAAAGTCATGGCAATGAAACGATTCTTGTGCCTGCAACAAAAGATGAAGAAAGATCCCGAGTTAGCCGCGATGATGCGAGAAAAAATGGGGGACTACATACATAAGGGGTACATACGCCGAATGACACCCGACGAATTGAGCAGGAAAAGCAGCAGAGATTGGTACCTGCCAATTTTTCCGGTCTTCAACGAGCACAAACCGGGAAAGATACGGATAGTCTTCGACGCGGCGGCTAAAGTAAATGGCGTTAGCCTAAATTCGTTTCTTTTGGCCGGGCCAGACCTACTTGCAGGTCTGACAACGGTGTTACTGAAATTCCGGGAGTTTCGAGTCGGGGTGGTCGGCGATATCCGGGAAATGTTCCACAGAGTGGCGATAAATCGAGAGGATCAACGAAGCCAGATGATCCTCTGGGAAAATGACGACCCGCACGACGCACCCGCAGTATACGCGATGACCGTCATGACCTTCGGCGCGGCTTGCTCTCCAAGTTCGGCGCAATTCGTTAAGAATCGCAACGCCGAACGGTTCAAGGAGACCTTTCCACGAGCGGTCGACGGCATCATCAACGAGCACTACGTCGACGACTTCCTCGCCAGCACGGAGACCCACCAAGAAGCCACGCAGTTAGCGAAGGAAGTAAAATATATACACGCGCGTGGCGGGTTCGAAATCCGCAATTGGGTATCCAACTCTGCCCAGGTGCTGAAAGAGATGCAAACCCCACCGGCACCAGAACACATAGTCAACATGGATTATTCGCCAGGAACGGAGAAAGTTCTCGGTATGTGGTGGGAGACGGAGAGTGACACATTCACTTTCCGATTGTCGACCAAACTGCGAGGTAACTTACCGGGGCAAGGTGAAATCCCGACGAAGCGGATGGTTCTCCGCACGCTGATGAGCGTGTACGATCCGATGGGACTCTTGGGGCACTTCTTGATGTACCTCAAAGTGCTGTTGCAGGAGATCTGGCGCGCTGGCCACGGATGGGATGACCACTTGGATGAGCACTCGATGAGAAAGTGGACATCGTGGGTAACTGTGTTGCCCAGGGTCATCGTCGTGAAGGTGCCTCGGTGTTATCGCAGCGCCACTTCGACCAGAGCACACAAGGAGCTACACGTATTCTGCGATGCCAGCGAGAATGGTATGGCGGCGGTGGCGTACTTTCGGTTTGAAGAAGACGGAAAGATAGAGTGCGCACTGGTGGGATCAAAGACGCGCGTCGCCCCGGTAAAGTGCCTATCCATCCCCAGGCTGGAGCTAAACGCCGCGACGATGGGGGCGCGACTAGCGGCGAGTATCCAGCAAACGCAGCGCAGACCGATCGAGCGCACAACGTTCTGGACTGACTCGCAGAACGTGCTGAGCTGGGTGCGATCAGACCATCGGCGCTATCACCCTTACGTGGCGTTCAGAGTTGGTGAGTTGTTGGAGAGCACCGAGATAGAGCAATGGAGATGGATCCCGACGCAACTCAATGTGGCGGACGACGGAACAAAATGGGTGAAACCTCCAGAGCTTTTACCGTCTAGTCGCTGGTTCACTGGTCCGGAGTTCCTCTGGAAACCAGAGACAGATTGGCCTGCGCAAGTGACGGTGGCTCAAAACGTCAACGAGGAAATGCGAAAGCATCTCCTGCATCAACACATCGTCGAGCCGGTGATTCATTACGAGCGGTTCTCGAAGTGGAAAAGGATGCTCCGCGCATTAGCATACGCGCTGAGATTCCTCTCAAACACGCGGAAGAACAAGCGAGAAAGCGGTCCGCTGACGCAGCCAGAGCTGGAAAAAGCGGAGCGATGTTTGTTTCGGCAAATACAAAACGATGCATACGCTCCCGAAATCAGCATGCTGAGAAGGAAAATTGATGAGGGAAGTTTAGTAACACACAATATCGGGAAGCATAGCCCGCTGCATAAATTAACACCTCGCTTGGATGAACACGGCGTGTTAAGGGCATACGGACGTCTCACCAGCTGCAGCGCAGTTCCCCGGCAAATTCGTTCGCCCATTATCCTGCCGCGGGACCACTATGGAACCGCGCTGTTGATCCATGAGTTTCACGTGAAACACAAACACGTGAATCACGGTGCAGTACTCGCTGCCATACGATCGCGGTTCGTGATACCCAGGCTCCTGGGCGAGTACAAGCGCGTCCGAAAAAACTGCCAGATGTGCAAAGTGCGACGAGCAGTGCCAGAGCCGCCCTTGATGGCCAACTTGCCGAAGCAACGCCTGGCAACCGGTCAGCGGGCTTTTGCATTCGTCGGGTTAGATTTCTTCGGGCCCCTCCAAGTTGCTGTCGCTAGACGCACGGAGAAGCGTTGGGGCGTCATATTCACATGTATGACGTCCCGAGCTGTGCACCTGGAGATCGCCCATTCACTTAACACCGCATCCTGCATCATGGCCAT
>NW_026456042.1:0-3178 GCF_943734635.1 Anopheles cruzii | reverse complement strand
ACGGAAGGCAGAGGGCTGCGCTCTTGAAGTATATACCGGTGACCGTGTACGGGCCACGAGGACAGGTGAACATATTGGCGCTGTTGGATGACGGCTCCACGTCGACGTTCATTGAGCACGAGTTGGCGGCCACCTTGGGGTTGAAAGGGACACCGGAACCGCTGTGCCTGCAGTGGACGGGCCATATAACCAGGAAAGAAGAGGATTCGATCAAATTACAGATTCAAATTTCAGGTCGACATCCTACTTCCCCGCTATACGACCTGACGGATGTTCATACGGTACGTGATCTGGCCCTTCCGGAACAATCCCTGGCGCTCCCTGCTTTGGCGCATCGTTACCGTCATTTGCAAGGGCTAGAGATCGAGTCTTATTCGACAGCAGTTCCGAGGCTGGTGATCGGGATCAACAATCTGTCGGTGGGGCATCCACTAAAGAGCGTTGAGGGACAGCCAAACGAACCCATCGCGTCACTGACGCGCTTGGGGTGGGTCGTGGGGGGTCCACAGGCCGAGGCAGCAGCGACTCCGGGTGCCAGTGTGCTAGGTTTTCACACATGCACCTGCGAGCAACTGACAGCAGCAGTAAAGGGCTTCCTCACGCTGGACATGGCTGGAACCGAAAATATAGGAAAAAAATTACGCTCTGCGGAAGACGAACGCGCACTGGCGCTGCTCGAAGGGAATACCCGGCTGATAGGAGAGCGATTCGAGACGGGGCTTCTATGGCGGTTTGACGACGTGAGGTTACCAAACAACAAAGTCATGGCAATGAAACGATTCTTGTGCCTGCAACAAAAGATGAAGAAAGATCCCGAGTTAGCCGCGATGATGCGAGAAAAAATGGGGGACTACATACATAAGGGGTACATACGCCGAATGACACCCGACGAATTGAGCAGGAAAAGCAGCAGAGATTGGTACCTGCCAATTTTTCCGGTCTTCAACGAGCACAAACCGGGAAAGATACGGATAGTCTTCGACGCGGCGGCTAAAGTAAATGGCGTTAGCCTAAATTCGTTTCTTTTGGCCGGGCCAGACCTACTTGCAGGTCTGACAACGGTGTTACTGAAATTCCGGGAGTTTCGAGTCGGGGTGGTCGGCGATATCCGGGAAATGTTCCACAGAGTGGCGATAAATCGAGAGGATCAACGAAGCCAGATGATCCTCTGGGAAAATGACGACCCGCACGACGCACCCGCAGTATACGCGATGACCGTCATGACCTTCGGCGCGGCTTGCTCTCCAAGTTCGGCGCAATTCGTTAAGAATCGCAACGCCGAACGGTTCAAGGAGACCTTTCCACGAGCGGTCGACGGCATCATCAACGAGCACTACGTCGACGACTTCCTCGCCAGCACGGAGACCCACCAAGAAGCCACGCAGTTAGCGAAGGAAGTAAAATATATACACGCGCGTGGCGGGTTCGAAATCCGCAATTGGGTATCCAACTCTGCCCAGGTGCTGAAAGAGATGCAAACCCCACCGGCACCAGAACACATAGTCAACATGGATTATTCGCCAGGAACGGAGAAAGTTCTCGGTATGTGGTGGGAGACGGAGAGTGACACATTCACTTTCCGATTGTCGACCAAACTGCGAGGTAACTTACCGGGGCAAGGTGAAATCCCGACGAAGCGGATGGTTCTCCGCACGCTGATGAGCGTGTACGATCCGATGGGACTCTTGGGGCACTTCTTGATGTACCTCAAAGTGCTGTTGCAGGAGATCTGGCGCGCTGGCCACGGATGGGATGACCACTTGGATGAGCACTCGATGAGAAAGTGGACATCGTGGGTAACTGTGTTGCCCAGGGTCATCGTCGTGAAGGTGCCTCGGTGTTATCGCAGCGCCACTTCGACCAGAGCACACAAGGAGCTACACGTATTCTGCGATGCCAGCGAGAATGGTATGGCGGCGGTGGCGTACTTTCGGTTTGAAGAAGACGGAAAGATAGAGTGCGCACTGGTGGGATCAAAGACGCGCGTCGCCCCGGTAAAGTGCCTATCCATCCCCAGGCTGGAGCTAAACGCCGCGACGATGGGGGCGCGACTAGCGGCGAGTATCCAGCAAACGCAGCGCAGACCGATCGAGCGCACAACGTTCTGGACTGACTCGCAGAACGTGCTGAGCTGGGTGCGATCAGACCATCGGCGCTATCACCCTTACGTGGCGTTCAGAGTTGGTGAGTTGTTGGAGAGCACCGAGATAGAGCAATGGAGATGGATCCCGACGCAACTCAATGTGGCGGACGACGGAACAAAATGGGTGAAACCTCCAGAGCTTTTACCGTCTAGTCGCTGGTTCACTGGTCCGGAGTTCCTCTGGAAACCAGAGACAGATTGGCCTGCGCAAGTGACGGTGGCTCAAAACGTCAACGAGGAAATGCGAAAGCATCTCCTGCATCAACACATCGTCGAGCCGGTGATTCATTACGAGCGGTTCTCGAAGTGGAAAAGGATGCTCCGCGCATTAGCATACGCGCTGAGATTCCTCTCAAACACGCGGAAGAACAAGCGAGAAAGCGGTCCGCTGACGCAGCCAGAGCTGGAAAAAGCGGAGCGATGTTTGTTTCGGCAAATACAAAACGATGCATACGCTCCCGAAATCAGCATGCTGAGAAGGAAAATTGATGAGGGAAGTTTAGTAACACACAATATCGGGAAGCATAGCCCGCTGCATAAATTAACACCTCGCTTGGATGAACACGGCGTGTTAAGGGCATACGGACGTCTCACCAGCTGCAGCGCAGTTCCCCGGCAAATTCGTTCGCCCATTATCCTGCCGCGGGACCACTATGGAACCGCGCTGTTGATCCATGAGTTTCACGTGAAACACAAACACGTGAATCACGGTGCAGTACTCGCTGCCATACGATCGCGGTTCGTGATACCCAGGCTCCTGGGCGAGTACAAGCGCGTCCGAAAAAACTGCCAGATGTGCAAAGTGCGACGAGCAGTGCCAGAGCCGCCCTTGATGGCCAACTTGCCGAAGCAACGCCTGGCAACCGGTCAGCGGGCTTTTGCATTCGTCGGGTTAGATTTCTTCGGGCCCCTCCAAGTTGCTGTCGCTAGACGCACGGAGAAGCGTTGGGGCGTCATATTCACATGTATGACGTCCCGAGCTGTGCACCTGGAGATCGCCCATTCACTTAACACCGCATCCTGCATCATGGCCAT
>NW_026456041.1:0-3178 GCF_943734635.1 Anopheles cruzii | reverse complement strand
ACGGAAGGCAGAGGGCTGCGCTCTTGAAGTATATACCGGTGACCGTGTACGGGCCACGAGGACAGGTGAACATATTGGCGCTGTTGGATGACGGCTCCACGTCGACGTTCATTGAGCACGAGTTGGCGGCCACCTTGGGGTTGAAAGGGACACCGGAACCGCTGTGCCTGCAGTGGACGGGCCATATAACCAGGAAAGAAGAGGATTCGATCAAATTACAGATTCAAATTTCAGGTCGACATCCTACTTCCCCGCTATACGACCTGACGGATGTTCATACGGTACGTGATCTGGCCCTTCCGGAACAATCCCTGGCGCTCCCTGCTTTGGCGCATCGTTACCGTCATTTGCAAGGGCTAGAGATCGAGTCTTATTCGACAGCAGTTCCGAGGCTGGTGATCGGGATCAACAATCTGTCGGTGGGGCATCCACTAAAGAGCGTTGAGGGACAGCCAAACGAACCCATCGCGTCACTGACGCGCTTGGGGTGGGTCGTGGGGGGTCCACAGGCCGAGGCAGCAGCGACTCCGGGTGCCAGTGTGCTAGGTTTTCACACATGCACCTGCGAGCAACTGACAGCAGCAGTAAAGGGCTTCCTCACGCTGGACATGGCTGGAACCGAAAATATAGGAAAAAAATTACGCTCTGCGGAAGACGAACGCGCACTGGCGCTGCTCGAAGGGAATACCCGGCTGATAGGAGAGCGATTCGAGACGGGGCTTCTATGGCGGTTTGACGACGTGAGGTTACCAAACAACAAAGTCATGGCAATGAAACGATTCTTGTGCCTGCAACAAAAGATGAAGAAAGATCCCGAGTTAGCCGCGATGATGCGAGAAAAAATGGGGGACTACATACATAAGGGGTACATACGCCGAATGACACCCGACGAATTGAGCAGGAAAAGCAGCAGAGATTGGTACCTGCCAATTTTTCCGGTCTTCAACGAGCACAAACCGGGAAAGATACGGATAGTCTTCGACGCGGCGGCTAAAGTAAATGGCGTTAGCCTAAATTCGTTTCTTTTGGCCGGGCCAGACCTACTTGCAGGTCTGACAACGGTGTTACTGAAATTCCGGGAGTTTCGAGTCGGGGTGGTCGGCGATATCCGGGAAATGTTCCACAGAGTGGCGATAAATCGAGAGGATCAACGAAGCCAGATGATCCTCTGGGAAAATGACGACCCGCACGACGCACCCGCAGTATACGCGATGACCGTCATGACCTTCGGCGCGGCTTGCTCTCCAAGTTCGGCGCAATTCGTTAAGAATCGCAACGCCGAACGGTTCAAGGAGACCTTTCCACGAGCGGTCGACGGCATCATCAACGAGCACTACGTCGACGACTTCCTCGCCAGCACGGAGACCCACCAAGAAGCCACGCAGTTAGCGAAGGAAGTAAAATATATACACGCGCGTGGCGGGTTCGAAATCCGCAATTGGGTATCCAACTCTGCCCAGGTGCTGAAAGAGATGCAAACCCCACCGGCACCAGAACACATAGTCAACATGGATTATTCGCCAGGAACGGAGAAAGTTCTCGGTATGTGGTGGGAGACGGAGAGTGACACATTCACTTTCCGATTGTCGACCAAACTGCGAGGTAACTTACCGGGGCAAGGTGAAATCCCGACGAAGCGGATGGTTCTCCGCACGCTGATGAGCGTGTACGATCCGATGGGACTCTTGGGGCACTTCTTGATGTACCTCAAAGTGCTGTTGCAGGAGATCTGGCGCGCTGGCCACGGATGGGATGACCACTTGGATGAGCACTCGATGAGAAAGTGGACATCGTGGGTAACTGTGTTGCCCAGGGTCATCGTCGTGAAGGTGCCTCGGTGTTATCGCAGCGCCACTTCGACCAGAGCACACAAGGAGCTACACGTATTCTGCGATGCCAGCGAGAATGGTATGGCGGCGGTGGCGTACTTTCGGTTTGAAGAAGACGGAAAGATAGAGTGCGCACTGGTGGGATCAAAGACGCGCGTCGCCCCGGTAAAGTGCCTATCCATCCCCAGGCTGGAGCTAAACGCCGCGACGATGGGGGCGCGACTAGCGGCGAGTATCCAGCAAACGCAGCGCAGACCGATCGAGCGCACAACGTTCTGGACTGACTCGCAGAACGTGCTGAGCTGGGTGCGATCAGACCATCGGCGCTATCACCCTTACGTGGCGTTCAGAGTTGGTGAGTTGTTGGAGAGCACCGAGATAGAGCAATGGAGATGGATCCCGACGCAACTCAATGTGGCGGACGACGGAACAAAATGGGTGAAACCTCCAGAGCTTTTACCGTCTAGTCGCTGGTTCACTGGTCCGGAGTTCCTCTGGAAACCAGAGACAGATTGGCCTGCGCAAGTGACGGTGGCTCAAAACGTCAACGAGGAAATGCGAAAGCATCTCCTGCATCAACACATCGTCGAGCCGGTGATTCATTACGAGCGGTTCTCGAAGTGGAAAAGGATGCTCCGCGCATTAGCATACGCGCTGAGATTCCTCTCAAACACGCGGAAGAACAAGCGAGAAAGCGGTCCGCTGACGCAGCCAGAGCTGGAAAAAGCGGAGCGATGTTTGTTTCGGCAAATACAAAACGATGCATACGCTCCCGAAATCAGCATGCTGAGAAGGAAAATTGATGAGGGAAGTTTAGTAACACACAATATCGGGAAGCATAGCCCGCTGCATAAATTAACACCTCGCTTGGATGAACACGGCGTGTTAAGGGCATACGGACGTCTCACCAGCTGCAGCGCAGTTCCCCGGCAAATTCGTTCGCCCATTATCCTGCCGCGGGACCACTATGGAACCGCGCTGTTGATCCATGAGTTTCACGTGAAACACAAACACGTGAATCACGGTGCAGTACTCGCTGCCATACGATCGCGGTTCGTGATACCCAGGCTCCTGGGCGAGTACAAGCGCGTCCGAAAAAACTGCCAGATGTGCAAAGTGCGACGAGCAGTGCCAGAGCCGCCCTTGATGGCCAACTTGCCGAAGCAACGCCTGGCAACCGGTCAGCGGGCTTTTGCATTCGTCGGGTTAGATTTCTTCGGGCCCCTCCAAGTTGCTGTCGCTAGACGCACGGAGAAGCGTTGGGGCGTCATATTCACATGTATGACGTCCCGAGCTGTGCACCTGGAGATCGCCCATTCACTTAACACCGCATCCTGCATCATGGCCAT
>NW_026456040.1:0-3178 GCF_943734635.1 Anopheles cruzii | reverse complement strand
ATGGCCATGATGCAGGATGCGGTGTTAAGTGAATGGGCGATCTCCAGGTGCACAGCTCGGGACGTCATACATGTGAATATGACGCCCCAACGCTTCTCCGTGCGTCTAGCGACAGCAACTTGGAGGGGCCCGAAGAAATCTAACCCGACGAATGCAAAAGCCCGCTGACCGGTTGCCAGGCGTTGCTTCGGCAAGTTGGCCATCAAGGGCGGCTCTGGCACTGCTCGTCGCACTTTGCACATCTGGCAGTTTTTTCGGACGCGCTTGTACTCGCCCAGGAGCCTGGGTATCACGAACCGCGATCGTATGGCAGCGAGTACTGCACCGTGATTCACGTGTTTGTGTTTCACGTGAAACTCATGGATCAACAGCGCGGTTCCATAGTGGTCCCGCGGCAGGATAATGGGCGAACGAATTTGCCGGGGAACTGCGCTGCAGCTGGTGAGACGTCCGTATGCCCTTAACACGCCGTGTTCATCCAAGCGAGGTGTTAATTTATGCAGCGGGCTATGCTTCCCGATATTGTGTGTTACTAAACTTCCCTCATCAATTTTCCTTCTCAGCATGCTGATTTCGGGAGCGTATGCATCGTTTTGTATTTGCCGAAACAAACATCGCTCCGCTTTTTCCAGCTCTGGCTGCGTCAGCGGACCGCTTTCTCGCTTGTTCTTCCGCGTGTTTGAGAGGAATCTCAGCGCGTATGCTAATGCGCGGAGCATCCTTTTCCACTTCGAGAACCGCTCGTAATGAATCACCGGCTCGACGATGTGTTGATGCAGGAGATGCTTTCGCATTTCCTCGTTGACGTTTTGAGCCACCGTCACTTGCGCAGGCCAATCTGTCTCTGGTTTCCAGAGGAACTCCGGACCAGTGAACCAGCGACTAGACGGTAAAAGCTCTGGAGGTTTCACCCATTTTGTTCCGTCGTCCGCCACATTGAGTTGCGTCGGGATCCATCTCCATTGCTCTATCTCGGTGCTCTCCAACAACTCACCAACTCTGAACGCCACGTAAGGGTGATAGCGCCGATGGTCTGATCGCACCCAGCTCAGCACGTTCTGCGAGTCAGTCCAGAACGTTGTGCGCTCGATCGGTCTGCGCTGCGTTTGCTGGATACTCGCCGCTAGTCGCGCCCCCATCGTCGCGGCGTTTAGCTCCAGCCTGGGGATGGATAGGCACTTTACCGGGGCGACGCGCGTCTTTGATCCCACCAGTGCGCACTCTATCTTTCCGTCTTCTTCAAACCGAAAGTACGCCACCGCCGCCATACCATTCTCGCTGGCATCGCAGAATACGTGTAGCTCCTTGTGTGCTCTGGTCGAAGTGGCGCTGCGATAACACCGAGGCACCTTCACGACGATGACCCTGGGCAACACAGTTACCCACGATGTCCACTTTCTCATCGAGTGCTCATCCAAGTGGTCATCCCATCCGTGGCCAGCGCGCCAGATCTCCTGCAACAGCACTTTGAGGTACATCAAGAAGTGCCCCAAGAGTCCCATCGGATCGTACACGCTCATCAGCGTGCGGAGAACCATCCGCTTCGTCGGGATTTCACCTTGCCCCGGTAAGTTACCTCGCAGTTTGGTCGACAATCGGAAAGTGAATGTGTCACTCTCCGTCTCCCACCACATACCGAGAACTTTCTCCGTTCCTGGCGAATAATCCATGTTGACTATGTGTTCTGGTGCCGGTGGGGTTTGCATCTCTTTCAGCACCTGGGCAGAGTTGGATACCCAATTGCGGATTTCGAACCCGCCACGCGCGTGTATATATTTTACTTCCTTCGCTAACTGCGTGGCTTCTTGGTGGGTCTCCGTGCTGGCGAGGAAGTCGTCGACGTAGTGCTCGTTGATGATGCCGTCGACCGCTCGTGGAAAGGTCTCCTTGAACCGTTCGGCGTTGCGATTCTTAACGAATTGCGCCGAACTTGGAGAGCAAGCCGCGCCGAAGGTCATGACGGTCATCGCGTATACTGCGGGTGCGTCGTGCGGGTCGTCATTTTCCCAGAGGATCATCTGGCTTCGTTGATCCTCTCGATTTATCGCCACTCTGTGGAACATTTCCCGGATATCGCCGACCACCCCGACTCGAAACTCCCGGAATTTCAGTAACACCGTTGTCAGACCTGCAAGTAGGTCTGGCCCGGCCAAAAGAAACGAATTTAGGCTAACGCCATTTACTTTAGCCGCCGCGTCGAAGACTATCCGTATCTTTCCCGGTTTGTGCTCGTTGAAGACCGGAAAAATTGGCAGGTACCAATCTCTGCTGCTTTTCCTGCTCAATTCGTCGGGTGTCATTCGGCGTATGTACCCCTTATGTATGTAGTCCCCCATTTTTTCTCGCATCATCGCGGCTAACTCGGGATCTTTCTTCATCTTTTGTTGCAGGCACAAGAATCGTTTCATTGCCATGACTTTGTTGTTTGGTAACCTCACGTCGTCAAACCGCCATAGAAGCCCCGTCTCGAATCGCTCTCCTATCAGCCGGGTATTCCCTTCGAGCAGCGCCAGTGCGCGTTCGTCTTCCGCAGAGCGTAATTTTTTTCCTATATTTTCGGTTCCAGCCATGTCCAGCGTGAGGAAGCCCTTTACTGCTGCTGTCAGTTGCTCGCAGGTGCATGTGTGAAAACCTAGCACACTGGCACCCGGAGTCGCTGCTGCCTCGGCCTGTGGACCCCCCACGACCCACCCCAAGCGCGTCAGTGACGCGATGGGTTCGTTTGGCTGTCCCTCAACGCTCTTTAGTGGATGCCCCACCGACAGATTGTTGATCCCGATCACCAGCCTCGGAACTGCTGTCGAATAAGACTCGATCTCTAGCCCTTGCAAATGACGGTAACGATGCGCCAAAGCAGGGAGCGCCAGGGATTGTTCCGGAAGGGCCAGATCACGTACCGTATGAACATCCGTCAGGTCGTATAGCGGGGAAGTAGGATGTCGACCTGAAATTTGAATCTGTAATTTGATCGAATCCTCTTCTTTCCTGGTTATATGGCCCGTCCACTGCAGGCACAGCGGTTCCGGTGTCCCTTTCAACCCCAAGGTGGCCGCCAACTCGTGCTCAATGAACGTCGACGTGGAGCCGTCATCCAACAGCGCCAATATGTTCACCTGTCCTCGTGGCCCGTACACGGTCACCGGTATATACTTCAAGAGCGCAGCCCTCTGCCTTCCGT
>NW_026456039.1:0-3178 GCF_943734635.1 Anopheles cruzii | reverse complement strand
ACGGAAGGCAGAGGGCTGCGCTCTTGAAGTATATACCGGTGACCGTGTACGGGCCACGAGGACAGGTGAACATATTGGCGCTGTTGGATGACGGCTCCACGTCGACGTTCATTGAGCACGAGTTGGCGGCCACCTTGGGGTTGAAAGGGACACCGGAACCGCTGTGCCTGCAGTGGACGGGCCATATAACCAGGAAAGAAGAGGATTCGATCAAATTACAGATTCAAATTTCAGGTCGACATCCTACTTCCCCGCTATACGACCTGACGGATGTTCATACGGTACGTGATCTGGCCCTTCCGGAACAATCCCTGGCGCTCCCTGCTTTGGCGCATCGTTACCGTCATTTGCAAGGGCTAGAGATCGAGTCTTATTCGACAGCAGTTCCGAGGCTGGTGATCGGGATCAACAATCTGTCGGTGGGGCATCCACTAAAGAGCGTTGAGGGACAGCCAAACGAACCCATCGCGTCACTGACGCGCTTGGGGTGGGTCGTGGGGGGTCCACAGGCCGAGGCAGCAGCGACTCCGGGTGCCAGTGTGCTAGGTTTTCACACATGCACCTGCGAGCAACTGACAGCAGCAGTAAAGGGCTTCCTCACGCTGGACATGGCTGGAACCGAAAATATAGGAAAAAAATTACGCTCTGCGGAAGACGAACGCGCACTGGCGCTGCTCGAAGGGAATACCCGGCTGATAGGAGAGCGATTCGAGACGGGGCTTCTATGGCGGTTTGACGACGTGAGGTTACCAAACAACAAAGTCATGGCAATGAAACGATTCTTGTGCCTGCAACAAAAGATGAAGAAAGATCCCGAGTTAGCCGCGATGATGCGAGAAAAAATGGGGGACTACATACATAAGGGGTACATACGCCGAATGACACCCGACGAATTGAGCAGGAAAAGCAGCAGAGATTGGTACCTGCCAATTTTTCCGGTCTTCAACGAGCACAAACCGGGAAAGATACGGATAGTCTTCGACGCGGCGGCTAAAGTAAATGGCGTTAGCCTAAATTCGTTTCTTTTGGCCGGGCCAGACCTACTTGCAGGTCTGACAACGGTGTTACTGAAATTCCGGGAGTTTCGAGTCGGGGTGGTCGGCGATATCCGGGAAATGTTCCACAGAGTGGCGATAAATCGAGAGGATCAACGAAGCCAGATGATCCTCTGGGAAAATGACGACCCGCACGACGCACCCGCAGTATACGCGATGACCGTCATGACCTTCGGCGCGGCTTGCTCTCCAAGTTCGGCGCAATTCGTTAAGAATCGCAACGCCGAACGGTTCAAGGAGACCTTTCCACGAGCGGTCGACGGCATCATCAACGAGCACTACGTCGACGACTTCCTCGCCAGCACGGAGACCCACCAAGAAGCCACGCAGTTAGCGAAGGAAGTAAAATATATACACGCGCGTGGCGGGTTCGAAATCCGCAATTGGGTATCCAACTCTGCCCAGGTGCTGAAAGAGATGCAAACCCCACCGGCACCAGAACACATAGTCAACATGGATTATTCGCCAGGAACGGAGAAAGTTCTCGGTATGTGGTGGGAGACGGAGAGTGACACATTCACTTTCCGATTGTCGACCAAACTGCGAGGTAACTTACCGGGGCAAGGTGAAATCCCGACGAAGCGGATGGTTCTCCGCACGCTGATGAGCGTGTACGATCCGATGGGACTCTTGGGGCACTTCTTGATGTACCTCAAAGTGCTGTTGCAGGAGATCTGGCGCGCTGGCCACGGATGGGATGACCACTTGGATGAGCACTCGATGAGAAAGTGGACATCGTGGGTAACTGTGTTGCCCAGGGTCATCGTCGTGAAGGTGCCTCGGTGTTATCGCAGCGCCACTTCGACCAGAGCACACAAGGAGCTACACGTATTCTGCGATGCCAGCGAGAATGGTATGGCGGCGGTGGCGTACTTTCGGTTTGAAGAAGACGGAAAGATAGAGTGCGCACTGGTGGGATCAAAGACGCGCGTCGCCCCGGTAAAGTGCCTATCCATCCCCAGGCTGGAGCTAAACGCCGCGACGATGGGGGCGCGACTAGCGGCGAGTATCCAGCAAACGCAGCGCAGACCGATCGAGCGCACAACGTTCTGGACTGACTCGCAGAACGTGCTGAGCTGGGTGCGATCAGACCATCGGCGCTATCACCCTTACGTGGCGTTCAGAGTTGGTGAGTTGTTGGAGAGCACCGAGATAGAGCAATGGAGATGGATCCCGACGCAACTCAATGTGGCGGACGACGGAACAAAATGGGTGAAACCTCCAGAGCTTTTACCGTCTAGTCGCTGGTTCACTGGTCCGGAGTTCCTCTGGAAACCAGAGACAGATTGGCCTGCGCAAGTGACGGTGGCTCAAAACGTCAACGAGGAAATGCGAAAGCATCTCCTGCATCAACACATCGTCGAGCCGGTGATTCATTACGAGCGGTTCTCGAAGTGGAAAAGGATGCTCCGCGCATTAGCATACGCGCTGAGATTCCTCTCAAACACGCGGAAGAACAAGCGAGAAAGCGGTCCGCTGACGCAGCCAGAGCTGGAAAAAGCGGAGCGATGTTTGTTTCGGCAAATACAAAACGATGCATACGCTCCCGAAATCAGCATGCTGAGAAGGAAAATTGATGAGGGAAGTTTAGTAACACACAATATCGGGAAGCATAGCCCGCTGCATAAATTAACACCTCGCTTGGATGAACACGGCGTGTTAAGGGCATACGGACGTCTCACCAGCTGCAGCGCAGTTCCCCGGCAAATTCGTTCGCCCATTATCCTGCCGCGGGACCACTATGGAACCGCGCTGTTGATCCATGAGTTTCACGTGAAACACAAACACGTGAATCACGGTGCAGTACTCGCTGCCATACGATCGCGGTTCGTGATACCCAGGCTCCTGGGCGAGTACAAGCGCGTCCGAAAAAACTGCCAGATGTGCAAAGTGCGACGAGCAGTGCCAGAGCCGCCCTTGATGGCCAACTTGCCGAAGCAACGCCTGGCAACCGGTCAGCGGGCTTTTGCATTCGTCGGGTTAGATTTCTTCGGGCCCCTCCAAGTTGCTGTCGCTAGACGCACGGAGAAGCGTTGGGGCGTCATATTCACATGTATGACGTCCCGAGCTGTGCACCTGGAGATCGCCCATTCACTTAACACCGCATCCTGCATCATGGCCAT
>NW_026456038.1:0-3178 GCF_943734635.1 Anopheles cruzii | reverse complement strand
ACGGAAGGCAGAGGGCTGCGCTCTTGAAGTATATACCGGTGACCGTGTACGGGCCACGAGGACAGGTGAACATATTGGCGCTGTTGGATGACGGCTCCACGTCGACGTTCATTGAGCACGAGTTGGCGGCCACCTTGGGGTTGAAAGGGACACCGGAACCGCTGTGCCTGCAGTGGACGGGCCATATAACCAGGAAAGAAGAGGATTCGATCAAATTACAGATTCAAATTTCAGGTCGACATCCTACTTCCCCGCTATACGACCTGACGGATGTTCATACGGTACGTGATCTGGCCCTTCCGGAACAATCCCTGGCGCTCCCTGCTTTGGCGCATCGTTACCGTCATTTGCAAGGGCTAGAGATCGAGTCTTATTCGACAGCAGTTCCGAGGCTGGTGATCGGGATCAACAATCTGTCGGTGGGGCATCCACTAAAGAGCGTTGAGGGACAGCCAAACGAACCCATCGCGTCACTGACGCGCTTGGGGTGGGTCGTGGGGGGTCCACAGGCCGAGGCAGCAGCGACTCCGGGTGCCAGTGTGCTAGGTTTTCACACATGCACCTGCGAGCAACTGACAGCAGCAGTAAAGGGCTTCCTCACGCTGGACATGGCTGGAACCGAAAATATAGGAAAAAAATTACGCTCTGCGGAAGACGAACGCGCACTGGCGCTGCTCGAAGGGAATACCCGGCTGATAGGAGAGCGATTCGAGACGGGGCTTCTATGGCGGTTTGACGACGTGAGGTTACCAAACAACAAAGTCATGGCAATGAAACGATTCTTGTGCCTGCAACAAAAGATGAAGAAAGATCCCGAGTTAGCCGCGATGATGCGAGAAAAAATGGGGGACTACATACATAAGGGGTACATACGCCGAATGACACCCGACGAATTGAGCAGGAAAAGCAGCAGAGATTGGTACCTGCCAATTTTTCCGGTCTTCAACGAGCACAAACCGGGAAAGATACGGATAGTCTTCGACGCGGCGGCTAAAGTAAATGGCGTTAGCCTAAATTCGTTTCTTTTGGCCGGGCCAGACCTACTTGCAGGTCTGACAACGGTGTTACTGAAATTCCGGGAGTTTCGAGTCGGGGTGGTCGGCGATATCCGGGAAATGTTCCACAGAGTGGCGATAAATCGAGAGGATCAACGAAGCCAGATGATCCTCTGGGAAAATGACGACCCGCACGACGCACCCGCAGTATACGCGATGACCGTCATGACCTTCGGCGCGGCTTGCTCTCCAAGTTCGGCGCAATTCGTTAAGAATCGCAACGCCGAACGGTTCAAGGAGACCTTTCCACGAGCGGTCGACGGCATCATCAACGAGCACTACGTCGACGACTTCCTCGCCAGCACGGAGACCCACCAAGAAGCCACGCAGTTAGCGAAGGAAGTAAAATATATACACGCGCGTGGCGGGTTCGAAATCCGCAATTGGGTATCCAACTCTGCCCAGGTGCTGAAAGAGATGCAAACCCCACCGGCACCAGAACACATAGTCAACATGGATTATTCGCCAGGAACGGAGAAAGTTCTCGGTATGTGGTGGGAGACGGAGAGTGACACATTCACTTTCCGATTGTCGACCAAACTGCGAGGTAACTTACCGGGGCAAGGTGAAATCCCGACGAAGCGGATGGTTCTCCGCACGCTGATGAGCGTGTACGATCCGATGGGACTCTTGGGGCACTTCTTGATGTACCTCAAAGTGCTGTTGCAGGAGATCTGGCGCGCTGGCCACGGATGGGATGACCACTTGGATGAGCACTCGATGAGAAAGTGGACATCGTGGGTAACTGTGTTGCCCAGGGTCATCGTCGTGAAGGTGCCTCGGTGTTATCGCAGCGCCACTTCGACCAGAGCACACAAGGAGCTACACGTATTCTGCGATGCCAGCGAGAATGGTATGGCGGCGGTGGCGTACTTTCGGTTTGAAGAAGACGGAAAGATAGAGTGCGCACTGGTGGGATCAAAGACGCGCGTCGCCCCGGTAAAGTGCCTATCCATCCCCAGGCTGGAGCTAAACGCCGCGACGATGGGGGCGCGACTAGCGGCGAGTATCCAGCAAACGCAGCGCAGACCGATCGAGCGCACAACGTTCTGGACTGACTCGCAGAACGTGCTGAGCTGGGTGCGATCAGACCATCGGCGCTATCACCCTTACGTGGCGTTCAGAGTTGGTGAGTTGTTGGAGAGCACCGAGATAGAGCAATGGAGATGGATCCCGACGCAACTCAATGTGGCGGACGACGGAACAAAATGGGTGAAACCTCCAGAGCTTTTACCGTCTAGTCGCTGGTTCACTGGTCCGGAGTTCCTCTGGAAACCAGAGACAGATTGGCCTGCGCAAGTGACGGTGGCTCAAAACGTCAACGAGGAAATGCGAAAGCATCTCCTGCATCAACACATCGTCGAGCCGGTGATTCATTACGAGCGGTTCTCGAAGTGGAAAAGGATGCTCCGCGCATTAGCATACGCGCTGAGATTCCTCTCAAACACGCGGAAGAACAAGCGAGAAAGCGGTCCGCTGACGCAGCCAGAGCTGGAAAAAGCGGAGCGATGTTTGTTTCGGCAAATACAAAACGATGCATACGCTCCCGAAATCAGCATGCTGAGAAGGAAAATTGATGAGGGAAGTTTAGTAACACACAATATCGGGAAGCATAGCCCGCTGCATAAATTAACACCTCGCTTGGATGAACACGGCGTGTTAAGGGCATACGGACGTCTCACCAGCTGCAGCGCAGTTCCCCGGCAAATTCGTTCGCCCATTATCCTGCCGCGGGACCACTATGGAACCGCGCTGTTGATCCATGAGTTTCACGTGAAACACAAACACGTGAATCACGGTGCAGTACTCGCTGCCATACGATCGCGGTTCGTGATACCCAGGCTCCTGGGCGAGTACAAGCGCGTCCGAAAAAACTGCCAGATGTGCAAAGTGCGACGAGCAGTGCCAGAGCCGCCCTTGATGGCCAACTTGCCGAAGCAACGCCTGGCAACCGGTCAGCGGGCTTTTGCATTCGTCGGGTTAGATTTCTTCGGGCCCCTCCAAGTTGCTGTCGCTAGACGCACGGAGAAGCGTTGGGGCGTCATATTCACATGTATGACGTCCCGAGCTGTGCACCTGGAGATCGCCCATTCACTTAACACCGCATCCTGCATCATGGCCAT
>NW_026456037.1:0-3180 GCF_943734635.1 Anopheles cruzii | reverse complement strand
GATCTGTCGGGGATGATCGCGCCGCCGTCGTCGATCACTGCCAGTGGCTATGCGACGCGCTTCGGTGAAACGGCCGACCCGTCGTCCGTAGTGTTTCCGGATGACAATCATCATTCTGCGCCAACCGTTGGGCGACGTGGAACTGAACATAACCGACAGCCAGCGAGTAATCAGCCGAGTAGTAATAGTTTCCATCAAACCGTAGCCCCCGAACCGACTCGACAACAGCCACGGCAACAGCTGCACGTTAGCGAATTCATACACAAGGTGGAGCTGGACATCAACGAGAAGGGCACGGAGGGCGGGGCAATTACGACGTCCACGGTGTTCCGGTCGCTACCATCGGTATACTTCCGGGCCGATGCCCCGTTCCTGCTGCTGCTCGGCCACGACGAAACGAGACTTCCCCTGTTCTACGGCAGCATCTACGATCCTTCGTCGTCCTAGGCTGTACCGCTGAAGACTGCGAAAGACAATGACAGAAAGAAAAGAATCGTGGCCTCCAGTATGGTCGGTTTTTGCACAGTCCGTTCCGTTTTCACCGAGGGTTGTGTAAACGTTAGAAATGGCATCGGCGTGAATCTTTCAATGAAGCAAGAAACGGATTGTGGTGAAACATAACTAGTTTACTATTCAGTGCAACAATTTTAGGACACCAATAGCTCATAATCGTTTTCGAAGGAGCAATCGTTTGGTTACGATCAATGAATTTGTGCTCGTGTGTGTCTGTTTGAGTTTTACACCGGCGAATTTATTGATACGTACTTATTGAACCATCCTTCTGCCATCCTTCGCAGGAGCTAAGAAGTGCCATGCGTGGTTTAGAACATCGATGAAAGACACAGTTCGAAAGTGGTGTAGTGTACGTTATCTAACCCTAACTCTGACAGTGATTGTAGCAATACGAGGAATGTAATGAACTCTACTGTAGTCATAAGAATAATAAAACTTAAACTGCAATACAATTCTTTCGAACGATTTCGTTCGTGTTTGTTGTTGGAATTCGTATGAATATGTTAAGATTTTTTTTTCAAAAATAAGCACCGTTATCTCGCACAATGACAAAGTAAATATCCGCCTTGACTTGGTTTTGTGGAATATAAGTACGTCCATGAGATTGACGTCAGTGACAATTTGAAATGAGAATTAATTAGTATAACTCGCCACGGGACTTGCGCTGGATCTGCATTTGTTAGCAGACAGACTCTCTTTCAGTCAATTAGGCGGTGCAAAGAAAAAAGTGACAGCTTTTAATTAAAACCACGGCTTTGGTCTAAGACAGTAAAGATCTCACTGATGGTCTCACTAAAGTTTATGTCATGTTTACTCTTTTGGCGCAACGTTCGTAGGACCGACGGACGTATTTGAATAGCACGATGTTTGATTGGGATTTGATTATTTAAGTGAGAGCAGCAGTGTCCTTTCTTCAATTTCCTTGGAAGGAAGAAAGATTACATTGTTTTGGTGCGCCTTTAAGTATGCAACTGCAATGCACAGGCGTCCGTTACGAAAGATCGATGGTGAATAATCGATGATCGGTTATTCGGATATCGCGTTTCTGTTCTCGTTTCGTATTTTACTTTCGTTTCTATTTTGTTCTATTCTGTTCTGTTCTATTCTTTATCATTAACAGTGCTCATTTAATAGCAGCAATTTAACGATTGAACAGCTCTCTTTTGAAGCCATTTTAAATTTAAACTTCAAACACTTTGAAAACATTCTTTTATGTTTATCCTCACACCTTTTCTTACATAAGACATGCTGCGATATTTTTGCTATAGCTCTCCTCCGCAAAGAAAGTGAAATTTAAATATCCATTAACAATGTATATGTTTAAATTGCTTTTCAGCAAAACTGTTTCGATTGGATTACTGCATTAGAGTTTTTATTATTTTTATAGAGCTCGTACCTGAGAACGCAATACGGGCGCAAAGTGGGAAGCTCTGCCTTTGCATGCTCACCGTTTGTCGGTTTTTACGAGATCGTTCATGTTTCGTCTGTTGTAGATTCACTGTTGGTTTTTATGAAAAAAATTAAAAACTGATACGCAAATATCGTCTAACGATGATGTGTTTGGCTTAAAACATCTGAAAAACCCAACTCAACAAAACGGTTATGGTGACACACGAGCAGCGAGCCTGGTTCTTGCGCCCTGTTCACTCTCGATGCGTAGATTGTGCTATGCGATTATCATAAATTAGAGCAAATTGTATGGCACGTACTTTGCACGAAGAATACCCAATTGTTTCGAGCCAGCCGGTGGTAATGCAAACATTTTGGAGTTGTAGAAACAGATTCAACTTACTAAGCCGATGCCGTGCTCTGCGTCAGCATGACTCATCGCTCGTTCGCTTGTTTGGCGGGGTTCGAAGGTAGCTTTGAACCGAGACCGAGAACCACCATCCCCGTCGATCACGGTGGGAGAAAAGAGTTTTTGAATGCTAAAGTCCACCCGGCGCCCTGGCGTGTCGATCTTCACGACCGCCCATGTGTGTTCGATAGATGGCGTCACGATCGTTAGCGGATCAATGGAATCCTCGTCATCAATATTGATGATTCGCTTTGGGGGCCAAGACTTTGCACTTTGAAGCTCTCGCGGGAGTGCTCGTCGCTCGGCGTGCGATCAGATTATAACATAGCGAGAACCGTATCCTGACTTCGGTACACGCTGGCATGGATTTTCCTTCTTTGAGAAGCGTTTCGGGTCGCAGCTTAGCTATCAACGTCTTAATCGCCCTCTGGATGACTCTTACAACGATGACAGTGCACAAGCATTAGTTCCGGAATGAGCTCGGCCCGCACTCCGTGAAGCCAGTTAGGCACTAACCCAAGTTTATGCTTGCCCATTTAACGCGCAAAATAGAACGGGTGAAAGATGAAACACGCTAAAGTTTTAATGATTTGCCATTTGCAATTACTTTGACCTCTGCCTGGGCCCTGGCGTCATTGCTCTCGCCTTTGCGTTACAAACAGCTTGACTCTAATCTGTATTTTATAGCCATCGTTTGACGTTGGTTAAGTCCTGCCATTGTGAGCTTCTCCCAGGCAGATTGATTTTTTCCTTATGTGTGCACACAGGGCTTAGAAGGGCGAGCATTAAATCCTTTCAAAGAAACGAATGCGAAAGCCAATTCTTTTCACAATTACGTTTACGACTACAATTGACGTAAATCATATCAT
>NW_026456036.1:0-3180 GCF_943734635.1 Anopheles cruzii | reverse complement strand
GATCTGTCGGGGATGATCGCGCCGCCGTCGTCGATCACTGCCAGTGGCTATGCGACGCGCTTCGGTGAAACGGCCGACCCGTCGTCCGTAGTGTTTCCGGATGACAATCATCATTCTGCGCCAACCGTTGGGCGACGTGGAACTGAACATAACCGACAGCCAGCGAGTAATCAGCCGAGTAGTAATAGTTTCCATCAAACCGTAGCCCCCGAACCGACTCGACAACAGCCACGGCAACAGCTGCACGTTAGCGAATTCATACACAAGGTGGAGCTGGACATCAACGAGAAGGGCACGGAGGGCGGGGCAATTACGACGTCCACGGTGTTCCGGTCGCTACCATCGGTATACTTCCGGGCCGATGCCCCGTTCCTGCTGCTGCTCGGCCACGACGAAACGAGACTTCCCCTGTTCTACGGCAGCATCTACGATCCTTCGTCGTCCTAGGCTGTACCGCTGAAGACTGCGAAAGACAATGACAGAAAGAAAAGAATCGTGGCCTCCAGTATGGTCGGTTTTTGCACAGTCCGTTCCGTTTTCACCGAGGGTTGTGTAAACGTTAGAAATGGCATCGGCGTGAATCTTTCAATGAAGCAAGAAACGGATTGTGGTGAAACATAACTAGTTTACTATTCAGTGCAACAATTTTAGGACACCAATAGCTCATAATCGTTTTCGAAGGAGCAATCGTTTGGTTACGATCAATGAATTTGTGCTCGTGTGTGTCTGTTTGAGTTTTACACCGGCGAATTTATTGATACGTACTTATTGAACCATCCTTCTGCCATCCTTCGCAGGAGCTAAGAAGTGCCATGCGTGGTTTAGAACATCGATGAAAGACACAGTTCGAAAGTGGTGTAGTGTACGTTATCTAACCCTAACTCTGACAGTGATTGTAGCAATACGAGGAATGTAATGAACTCTACTGTAGTCATAAGAATAATAAAACTTAAACTGCAATACAATTCTTTCGAACGATTTCGTTCGTGTTTGTTGTTGGAATTCGTATGAATATGTTAAGATTTTTTTTTCAAAAATAAGCACCGTTATCTCGCACAATGACAAAGTAAATATCCGCCTTGACTTGGTTTTGTGGAATATAAGTACGTCCATGAGATTGACGTCAGTGACAATTTGAAATGAGAATTAATTAGTATAACTCGCCACGGGACTTGCGCTGGATCTGCATTTGTTAGCAGACAGACTCTCTTTCAGTCAATTAGGCGGTGCAAAGAAAAAAGTGACAGCTTTTAATTAAAACCACGGCTTTGGTCTAAGACAGTAAAGATCTCACTGATGGTCTCACTAAAGTTTATGTCATGTTTACTCTTTTGGCGCAACGTTCGTAGGACCGACGGACGTATTTGAATAGCACGATGTTTGATTGGGATTTGATTATTTAAGTGAGAGCAGCAGTGTCCTTTCTTCAATTTCCTTGGAAGGAAGAAAGATTACATTGTTTTGGTGCGCCTTTAAGTATGCAACTGCAATGCACAGGCGTCCGTTACGAAAGATCGATGGTGAATAATCGATGATCGGTTATTCGGATATCGCGTTTCTGTTCTCGTTTCGTATTTTACTTTCGTTTCTATTTTGTTCTATTCTGTTCTGTTCTATTCTTTATCATTAACAGTGCTCATTTAATAGCAGCAATTTAACGATTGAACAGCTCTCTTTTGAAGCCATTTTAAATTTAAACTTCAAACACTTTGAAAACATTCTTTTATGTTTATCCTCACACCTTTTCTTACATAAGACATGCTGCGATATTTTTGCTATAGCTCTCCTCCGCAAAGAAAGTGAAATTTAAATATCCATTAACAATGTATATGTTTAAATTGCTTTTCAGCAAAACTGTTTCGATTGGATTACTGCATTAGAGTTTTTATTATTTTTATAGAGCTCGTACCTGAGAACGCAATACGGGCGCAAAGTGGGAAGCTCTGCCTTTGCATGCTCACCGTTTGTCGGTTTTTACGAGATCGTTCATGTTTCGTCTGTTGTAGATTCACTGTTGGTTTTTATGAAAAAAATTAAAAACTGATACGCAAATATCGTCTAACGATGATGTGTTTGGCTTAAAACATCTGAAAAACCCAACTCAACAAAACGGTTATGGTGACACACGAGCAGCGAGCCTGGTTCTTGCGCCCTGTTCACTCTCGATGCGTAGATTGTGCTATGCGATTATCATAAATTAGAGCAAATTGTATGGCACGTACTTTGCACGAAGAATACCCAATTGTTTCGAGCCAGCCGGTGGTAATGCAAACATTTTGGAGTTGTAGAAACAGATTCAACTTACTAAGCCGATGCCGTGCTCTGCGTCAGCATGACTCATCGCTCGTTCGCTTGTTTGGCGGGGTTCGAAGGTAGCTTTGAACCGAGACCGAGAACCACCATCCCCGTCGATCACGGTGGGAGAAAAGAGTTTTTGAATGCTAAAGTCCACCCGGCGCCCTGGCGTGTCGATCTTCACGACCGCCCATGTGTGTTCGATAGATGGCGTCACGATCGTTAGCGGATCAATGGAATCCTCGTCATCAATATTGATGATTCGCTTTGGGGGCCAAGACTTTGCACTTTGAAGCTCTCGCGGGAGTGCTCGTCGCTCGGCGTGCGATCAGATTATAACATAGCGAGAACCGTATCCTGACTTCGGTACACGCTGGCATGGATTTTCCTTCTTTGAGAAGCGTTTCGGGTCGCAGCTTAGCTATCAACGTCTTAATCGCCCTCTGGATGACTCTTACAACGATGACAGTGCACAAGCATTAGTTCCGGAATGAGCTCGGCCCGCACTCCGTGAAGCCAGTTAGGCACTAACCCAAGTTTATGCTTGCCCATTTAACGCGCAAAATAGAACGGGTGAAAGATGAAACACGCTAAAGTTTTAATGATTTGCCATTTGCAATTACTTTGACCTCTGCCTGGGCCCTGGCGTCATTGCTCTCGCCTTTGCGTTACAAACAGCTTGACTCTAATCTGTATTTTATAGCCATCGTTTGACGTTGGTTAAGTCCTGCCATTGTGAGCTTCTCCCAGGCAGATTGATTTTTTCCTTATGTGTGCACACAGGGCTTAGAAGGGCGAGCATTAAATCCTTTCAAAGAAACGAATGCGAAAGCCAATTCTTTTCACAATTACGTTTACGACTACAATTGACGTAAATCATATCAT
>NW_026456035.1:0-3181 GCF_943734635.1 Anopheles cruzii | reverse complement strand
GCGAGGGCAGATAAAATGAAGTTCAAAACCTATCTCTCGAAGGATTCGAAACTCAAGGATACTATTTCGACGCTCGGGTGGAGCAACAACGAGGATGTGTACAGCTGCTGCAGCGACGATCTCCACAAGTGGACCTCCACCAATCGGGAGATGGTGAAAGTGGCCAAGCTGCCCGAGGGATTCGTTCCGACCGATATGCACTGGCTCTACGCGAGGGGCACGGGTGTCGCCAGCGCTACCATTGGTCCCGGGTCGGGCAGTAAGGGTGGCGAAAGTTTGCTGATATCGAGCGAAGACGGAAGGTTTGTAATACTGAACAAAAGTGCGCGTGTCGAGCGCAATGTTGCGGCCCACGCGGGAACGGTGGTGGCCTCTCGCTGGAGCCCCGACGGAGCCGGACTGCTGACGGCCGGCGAGGATGGTGTCATCAAGATTTGGTCCCGTTCCGGTATGCTACGGTCGACGGTCGTGCAAAACGAGGGCCAAATTCGGTGTGCCTGCTGGGCGCCAACGGCGACGGCCATTGCCTACAGTCAGGGATCGTTCGTAGCGATCAAACCGTTGGCCGCGAACAGTAAGCTGACCAAGTGGAGAGCCCACGACGGGATGGTGCTGTGTCTGTCGTGGTCGAACGATACGGCCCTGATAGCGACCGGTGGCGAAGACTGTCGGTACAAGATCTGGGACACACAGGGCACGAACGTTTACACGAGCGTGGCCGATGATTACGCCATAACGTCGGTTGAGTTCTGTCCGGATGGTGAGCTGCTGGCCGTTGGAGGATTCAACATGGTCAAGCTTTGCCACAGCACCGGGGTAAGTTGATCATCGGGTTCGATTATGTCAGGCTGACTTTGTCTTGCTCTCGCCCGCAGTGGAGCCACAGCATCGTGAGGTTCAACCAGCAAGTGATCGGTTCCTTGTTTAATATCGTGTGGTCGGCGGATGGAACACAAATAGCGTCCTCTACCACCACTGGGACACTGCTCTTCGGGCACATCATCGAACGGGAGCTACGGAATCGCAACCTGAAAGCGATCACCACGGGTCGCAAAACGATCCTACTGCAGGACATCGTCGCGCGTACCACCGACACGCTGGACTTTTCCGAGCGAGTCATCAAGTGGGAGCTGGGATATGGCCATTTGGTCGTCGCAACGGTTCACCAGATTCACATTTTCAACGAGCACTATATCAACACCCCGATCATCATCGACGGGCGGAGTGATATTCGCATCATCATGCTTGGCAGAAAGTACGTACCGCTGGACGTTCGGAAGAGATTCGAAATAATTGTGACTCTTTGTTTGTGACAGAAACTTCCTCCTAGTTGAACATTCCTCCATTTGGATTTACACGTACTCCGGGCGGCTGCACTTGAACCCTCGGTACCCGGGATCACAGGCCCAGATCGCGCATCTCAACAGTCGCTGTATTTCTCTCGGAATGGACTCGCTAGCGGTGCGTGATCACTCCGATCAAACGATTCTGCACGTGTTCGATCTCCTTCCCAGTGCCACCCGGCAGGAGGAACCATACAGCATCCACGCCAAGGTGGCAATTGTTGAGGTGGCCGTCTGCCGGTTCGGCAGTCCCGACGATCAGTATCTGGTGTACGTGGACGCGAACCAGGATCTGCACATTACGAACTGCACAGGCAGTTCGGAGTATGTGACGCACAAGATCGGTACACAGGTACATCGGGTAATGTGGTCCAACGACACCAATATCCTGGTTGGCCTTCACGATCTCAGCTACAGCGTGTGGTATTGTCCGGGTGAAGCCTGCGCGGATCCCACTTTGATTGCGCTCACAACGTTCACGTACGACACGAGCGAGTTCGGCAAGAACATTACGCTGGAAAACTTTGAAGGGGCCAGTGTGACGTTCCGAAGCTCCGGGGCCATTTTCACCGTCTCGGTGAAAACCTACTGCGTGATACTGCACAAACTGTTTGCCGAAAATCAGTGGGAACGGTCGCTGAAGCTGTGTCGCTTGGTACAGAATCAGCTGCTGTGGGCCACTCTGGCCGCGATGGCGTCCAAACGAAACCAGCTGGACATCAGTGAGGAAGCGTTTTGCGCCTCACTACAGATTGATAAGGTGAACTATCTGAACTACATCAAATCCATGCCGCTGTCTAGTCCGGAACATATGGCCGAAAACTCCGTCATGAATGGGCGCATCCAGGAAGCGGAAACTATTCTACTGCACAACAAGCGCATTCTAGAGGCCATTCGGTTCTGCTTGCGCATGCACCGCTGGAACAAGGCGCTCGAAGTGGCGCTGAAACACGAACAGGACGTGGATCTTGTGCTGGCGGAACGTAAGCGATACTTGCAGGCCCTGGAACGAGAGGAAAACGATCTGCAGTTTCTGGCACTGGACGCACCGTAGGATAACGGAAGGCGGTTTTAAACCATATAGTAGTCAGAGACAGAATTTTGTGTGTTTATGATGACATACTAATAAACCATTTGTCGGAACAATCCGGAGAGTGAAGTTGATGTTTGATTAGTTGTCACAGAATCGCTAGTTCGGTAGAAATTATTTCGAAAAATCTTTGTCTTGTTCCACTTACGTTCAAACACATTTTTATTGAGCCGCTTTCATCTCTTCACTATCCGTTATCGCGCTTACGCTACAAAAATATCGTTTTTCCATTATTAAATAGGTCCATATCCATACATTTTAGTATTACTATATTTCTCTGCATGGTATCGGCTCGCGTAACACCGGCCCTCAATGATCAGCAAACTAATACCTTTCACTACTTCACATCCTTTAGCAGGGCAGCACGCGACGCTTTCCCTTATTTCGGGAAGATCACTTCTGCGTCCGTTCCCCTATGGGTGTCGATTAATTTGGAAAGGATTTATAATTTCGTAACATGCTTCTGCTTAACTCGAGTCAGAGTCGGAATCGGAAGCACCACTCTGGCATATCTGGCCAACAGTAAATTAAAGAGAAGCAAAAAACCGCACACACCTAACACCCTAGTCGATCGATGTCCTCCGAGCTATGGTGCTGCCCCTCGCGAACAACACACATTGCTACCGCCTCGTTTCTTTGCTAAATCTACAATGTCGTTCCGTTCCTAGGGACTTCGGTTAAGGGTTTGTTACTTGCCGCTATCACAAATTCCGGTAATACTTTGGTCGTCGTTTCCAACAACTGTTCA
>NW_026456034.1:0-3184 GCF_943734635.1 Anopheles cruzii | reverse complement strand
GCCGTTTACACGTTGCGATATATCGTTGCAATCCCTTGTATGAAACCAATTGCCACGATATATCGCTACGTGTAGACAGCAAGAAAGGAACAAATTGCTTGTATACGACCAGATTGGCAGATCAAAAAAATTGAATGCGCCGAGCATCAATTTCGGTCCAATCTCCATACATGTGTGCGTGTGCTGACGGTGGATATACATGTGTGCGTGTATTGCTGGCGGTTTGGCATGTTGTTTTGAATGTTTTAAAGCAAAAGTTTAACGTGAGAATAATTGCCTCGCTTTAAAAGCCATTCCCTTGACCACCGTGACCGATTAGTACTCTTGGTACGTTCTATTTTTTGCTTTGTAACCGAAACGCACAATCCAAAGGCAGACAAACACAGTGTTTCTTCCATGGCTGTTTCCATGACACCGAGATCTGCGATTGCAAATCGCAACGGTACATCGTGGCGTGTAGACGCTCCACCTTGGCTGCGATATATCACTGCGATTAATCGATACAAGGCATTGCAGCGATATATCGCAACGTGTAAACGGCCCTTTAAGTAGAGGTTTGGAGAAGGTTTCGTTCACAAGAATTTGTGCCGAAACATTCTCCTAAAGGCACGTCAACGCTTCAAACCGTTGACCAAAACATTACGATCTGAGTCGAGTCCTAGCAAAATCGAGTACCAATTCCTTCATTTCTCATTTGTTTTCCCGTGTTGAAGATCATTAGTAGTTATTTTATTCCGTTCATGTCGAAGTCGCGATCGTTCCCCACATGAAATGAAAGAAAAACTCTTGCCTCACGAGTAAACATTCCAAACCTAAGCGAGAACAAGCGGGAGCTGTCAAATTTGAACTCATTGCCTGCTCTTAGGATAGCGTTAACTCCCCGAATCGGATGCAATCATCGATCCCGATTTTGGAAATCCTAATTCTCCAGATGACAGGGTCCGAGTTTTTCCAAAATACCATGCCATGCCCGATGCCAGGGCATAAAACCGCTTCCGATTGTAGCGACGGCTCTGGCCCCCCTGTCCTGTCACCCAGGATGATGGCAATTTGTGGATCAGCCACACACCGAAAAAAAGCCCCAAAAAAAGGAACGCCACCCCCAGAAATGCGGAAATGTTTCTGTCACGTTTCTTCATTAGTCCAACACAGGCCGGCCGTTGATTGACAGTCCCGGCCACCGGCCCGGGTTCTGCCACCACAAATTCCTGGGCAAAAAGTGACCCCGCAGGGATTCTTAGGTGGGCTGTGGGTGGGCGTCAGCGGTCTCCCGATAATGCTGACTGCCGACATCAGCGTCTCGCATCTCGATTCCCAAACCGGACCATGTCCTCACTCTCGTTTCTCTCCCCCGCACAGCCAAACCCGCCCCGTTGCGCAACTGCACGCTGAGACCGTACTCGACGCTCCTGCTGCCGGCGTCGGTGGCGCACGGTCCGCCGAACGGTTCCGCAGCGTCAGCGGGCACCACCTACTACTCGTACTACGCCGGCGGCGGACAGCCCCGGGCCCCGGACACTAATTACATTGGACCACAATTCGTTAAAGATCGGAACGTGCCCGGTCCGGGCCTTCGGCGGCCGAATGTAACAAAATTTAATCAGAAAAATCCCGGCCCGGCATCGTCCGGGTCCACGAAACGTCAGCGAAACCGCAGCACCGGCCCCGGGGACGATGGGTTGGTGCGACTGACGGCCGAAGGAGCCCCCGGAACGGCGTCCAGTGAGCGGTCCGCCAGCTTGCTCAACACCGCCACGGCCATCCTGCTCGGGGAGAGCGCTTCGGCGAGCGACATTCTGGCTTCGGAGTCCGCGGAAGGACGACCCGCGGGCACCCGGACGCGTCGCCACGCGTCCGCCACCCATCGGTGAGTAGCGGGCGGTCGGCAGGATTTGATGAAAGTCTAGAAAATGAAATAAATTAAATAATGGTCACCCCCTTTGCAGCGGCGGCGGCGGCGGCGGTGTCGATGCGACGCAAAGCGGTGCCGGGAGCGCGGGCGGTCGCAATCAGCTGCAACGAAACCCAGGGGCCGGAGGCGGAGGAAATAATTATCCGCCCAACGGTGACGGGGAGGCCGCGACGGGCAGTGCAGCGCAACTGAGATCGAAAGCGATCCGATCCGGGGCGTCCGGGTTCGGTGCGTCGTCCTACGGTGGTGGCCACCACCATCACCATCACTTCATCGACCAACCGGCGGCGGGCGGTGGTGGGGGTCTCGGGTCGATGGCCGGCCCACCACCCGGCGGCCTGCCCGAGCTACCCACCATGATGGAGCTCGAGTGCGTCGCCGGCTACGATGGCGGCCTGCCGCAGCACTTCTTCCTCGAAGCCTACGACTCGCGGACGCGCAAATTGCGCCTCAACATCACAAGTGCCCTTAACGATGTGCCGCTCTTCCGCATCGACCTCACCGGTGAGTACCCCCCCGCCCCCTCTCCGCCTTACCGCTAATTACTGAACGGCTGTAAACCCGTTCCTAACCCGATTCCGATCGGGGTTCGTAGACTTTGGGTTGCCTTTGGGGTGGAAGTGGGGCAAAACAGCTCCCAAATCCTTGGGTATCCGATGTTTTAAGTGAAAACATTTCTCAGACTCCCGGCCCGTGTCCCCGAGAAGAAAGGACCCAGCTGAACCGTGCACTCGTTGGTTCCTACACCGAGCGAGGTCAGCCGGTTCTCGCTTGACCGCGCTTGACCTGATCGCCTCTTCCGTTTTGCGTTGTTTTTTTCCAGAGCTCAGCTCCGGCGACTCCTACACCCCGACCATGCACCTGATAGCGTACAGCGTGAACCAGAAAGGCCGCTCCGAGCCGACGATCCTCGAGGACATAGCAATTAATGAAGCAGAAAAACGGGCCGGTAAGTTGTCCGCATTTCGCAGCATATCTCGACCCCTCAACCCCGCCACCTGTTTCCACCTGCCACCCTATCGGTCCGGAGCGGAGGAAACAGGGGTTAGTTAGTCGCCACCGATTGGCACCGAACACGCGCAAACCTGGTCCCGGCTAGGTGGCCTTTTTTCCCGATCCGCTCCGATGGACTCGATTCGCGCCGGCCACCTCCATTACGCCTGGAACGTCGTCGGCGCCCGAAACAGAGCCATTCCATTCCGTTCCTTGCGAAAGCGAACAGCGGACGAAGGAAGGAAAGCAAAACCAAGTTCCAAGCGACCAAACTTCATT
>NW_026456033.1:0-3187 GCF_943734635.1 Anopheles cruzii | reverse complement strand
ACGGCTCGGGGGCCGGGAACACACAATGCACTTATCACGTCACCTCGCACCGCTCCACCCTAGGGGAAAACTGCAGCTGGCCGGTGGTCATCGGCGTGCGTTGAACCGTGCAAGGACCCCCGGCAGGACATGAGAAACGGCTCGACGTATGGTGTACGAGGAAAGCTTGTCGCAAAACGGCGAACCCACCCCGTGAATCGGACAGAATGGCGTCAACAATTGTTTGATTAAATAAACGCTCGTTCGAGAGCGTCTCTCGGTGCCGGGAAAGCTCTTAGCCGAGATTGGTCCACTTGGGCTGCTGGCGAAAAGCGAAAGAAAATTGTTGATAATTAATTGCGTAAACGGAGACAGACGTGTTTAATGGTGGCGATAATTGATTGCCCGGAGCACGAACGAACACGAACGATGAATAACGTTGTCCACGTGCTCGCATCGTGTGGCCTGCTATGTTTATGGCCACACTAAGTGAGTGCCTTATTTACGTGAAATTTAAGCGATTAACTTGTTCCCGAACGAGTTCCGAATCAGGCGTGTAAAAATGCTTCAACTCGAATTATCACCAATAGTTGGTTATTTTTTTGATTTTCTTTCTCCAACAGCAAACAAAAGCTACGCTGCGGCATCCATTACGTTTAATTTACTGTACGCTACTGTTCATGCTGCACATAAATAATAACTATCTGGCCCCCGTTTTCGTCTCCGACGGTGGCGTCCGGTTAATGAATCCACATCGATGGAGACGCCCGGTCGCTATGAAGGGCAGCAGTAAATTATCGCTCACCCGTGGCGTTTCTCATCTCGGACCCAGCGCGCTCAGACAAACGTAATGGCGACGAATCAAACGAGGAAAAACTTTAATGCAACAAAATGTAAAGAAAATCCCCGAGACAGCCGGGGGAGCGAAAATGATTTTCTTGCAGTAGCTTCTCCAGCAGACAATTCGTTTCACTTCAATCCTCGGGCACGGCGTTTTCGCATGGCCGGCGAAAACAATTTACCAATTGCCAGGCTTCACACTTCAACTAACGGTTCCGCCTGGCTGGGTTTCAAGGGAACGAGTTTTGCAGCGTACCGGACCCGGGCTCCGGATGCGGAAATAGTGGCAATAATTTTCTGTTTATTGTCCAAACCATCGGCCCCCGGTCGGGTACCTTGAGCCTTCAGGATCGGGATCACCGGCTCCTTTACAGTAGATAAACACATCCTGCCGAGCAGCGGCTCCTCGAGAAGAGGGAAGAAAATAGGCACAACCGGGACGACCCCTCGTGCAGAGCGCGATTGCTGAGCGAAACGTGTGGAAGTAGTTTTGGGCCGTATTATCTGACGTCTGCGTCCATTGGTGGGGACCACGGACCTGACGATTTCGATAAGACAGACAGCGTCGAGAGCTGGCCGGCCTTCGACAGAAAGACAGTGGGATACCCATCCCTGACGAGACCGTCGAGGGATTAAATTAAACTGACCGCCTATTAGAGTCCGACCCGAGGTGGCGTCAGAAAAATCGGACATGTTCAACCCGTTCCGTAGCGCCCGATTGGCGTCTCGAGGGTCTATTTCTGGCGTGCAGCAATCAATCATATCGATTGCTAGCGCTTCTGCCGCTTCCTGACGTCACTCTGGTCCAGATAATACTCCATGACGACGGCAGCCAACTCGAGGAGCTTCGGTTGTCGGTACTGGGGCCGGCCAAATGCTGTAGCACATATAAGGCTGGCTAAAAAGTAATCCATTATTTTTGGGTGAGATTCAAAACATTATTTAAGATACTTCCAATGGTCCGATTTACGTCAAATATGTACCGTTTTGTTGGAAAATTTGTTGTCTTTTCAAAAATAGGCTTATCATGCCTCTTTTGTAAAAGGCTTAGACGTTATTGGTGAAAAACTGGAGCAATCCATTTTCACAACCCTTTTTTAATCTCAGTTATTCATCACTCAGGAAATTTTGTAATGCCTGAAAAAGGTGTCAATCGCTTAGTGCAAGGTCCAGACTATACTGTGGATGCATTAAAACATCCCAAACAAACTCCCGGACTTTCTGGTGAGTCACTAAAGACATGCGTGGCATTTAGTTTTCCTGATGGAACACAACACCTCTTCTGTTGGCCGATTCTGGTCGTTTCTGGTCAATTGCTAGCTTCGAACGGTACAGTAATTGACGGTAGCAATCTGAATTTAGTATTAAGCCACACGGAAGCTACTCATGATAAACAATTCCCTTCAAGTCCCACCATATATCCCGTAGAACCTTCCTAGCCGTTATTTCTGGTTTGGCCACCGGTTAATCTGCTTCACCACCCTTAGACCACGATTATTTTAACACAGTATTGTCGTATGTATCCCATTCCTCATCCCCAGTACCCATCCGTTTAAGAAATTGGTCGATTTCGTTCCGTTGTGCCAAAACTGTGCAGATGGCCATCATGTTTTTTTATGTAAATAGGGTGGTACCCAAACATCGAGCTTCTTTGTGAATCCAGCTTTGCGCAAACGACTTAAAACTCTTCGATGATTGATCTTAAGCTCCTGGCCGATGCTCTGATTACTGACATGCCGATCTACTTTGATTATTTCTGTGATTTTATCGACATTTTCGATGACGTGTCTGCCTAGGCTTTAACATCAAAAATGACTGAAACGAGTCAACGAAACCAAAATTTCACCCAGCTAGCTGTTAGAGTATCGGTACCATGAACACCATGCAAAATTTCAGTGGCCTAGCTTGAGTTTTCGCCTTTATCGGACAAAAAATGTAAAATGTACCGAATTTTCTCCACGTTGGCCTCCATTGTTAACACCCTGTAACTCACAAACGAATAGAATAAACAAAAAATAATGAAAGCATTTTTTTAAGTGTAAAGTATCAGCTTTAAAACGAGCCTAAATTTGAAACTGTACGATAAGTACTTCACAAGATATCGATCACTAAAGGCATCTACCGAAAAAATAATGGATTACTTTTTAGCCAACCTGATATTTTGCACTTTTTGAAGTTAATTTCCGGTCTCGCCCCTCTCGGAGGCAGCAGTCCCAACGACTCTCGTTCCTTCCTTTATCTCACGTGCTGCTTTGTCACTGTTTCTGGGAGATCAAACGTGTGTTTACGACGAACCTTCGCAGCGTCCAACCAACGGCCAATGGGTGTCACACTTTATGATTTAATTTTATTCATAATACGATGATCA
>NW_026456032.1:0-3187 GCF_943734635.1 Anopheles cruzii | reverse complement strand
ATTTATATACCGACGTTCGGAAGTACCAACCTTCAGATGAGGTGTGTCAAAATTTGATGTAATTCGAAGCATAACCATGAAAGCTATAGTGGTTTAAAGTCACGCTACTTTTGAAATCCTGTAAAAATTGACCAAAACGAGTCTCGTGTGTTGATAAAACATTGTTTTCTAATGGGATAAGACCGCAAAATGAAAGTGCACGAGATAGCTGAGATGGTAAATATAAGGCTGGCTAAAAAGTAATCCATTATTTTTGGGTGAGATTCAAAACATTATTTAAGATACTTGCGAAGGTCCGATTTACGTCAAATATGTACCGTTTTGTTGGAAAATTTGTTGTCTTTGCAAAGGTAGGCTGGTAATGCCTCTTTTGTAAAAGGCTTAGTCGTTATTGACAAAAAACTGGAGTAATCCATTTTCACAACCCTTTTTTGATCTCAGTTTTTCATCACTCAAGAAATTTTGTAATGCGGGAAAAATGTGTCATTCGTTTAGTGCAAAGTCCGGACTATACGGTGGATGCATTAAAACATCCCAAACAAAATCTCGGACTTTCTGGTGAATCCCTAAAGCCGTGCGTAACATTTCGTTGACCTGGTGGAACACAAAACAACTTCCGTTGACCGATTCTGGTCGTTTCTGGTCAATTGCTAGCTTCGAACGGTGCAGTAATTGACAGTAGAGATCTGAATTTAGTTTTTGACCACACGGAAGCCACTCACAATAAACGATTCCATTCAAGTCCCACCATATACCCAGTCGAACCTTCCTAGCCGTTATTTCTGGTTTGGCCACAGGTTAACTTGCTTCACCACGCTTAGACCACGACCGATTTTACACAATATTGTCGTAAGTGACCCATTTCCCATCCCCAGTACCCATCCGTTTAAGAAATGGTTCGATTTCATTCCGTTGGGCCAAAACTGTGCCGATGGCCATCATGTTTTTTTATGTAAATAGGGTAGCGCCCAAACATCGAGCTTCTTTGTGATTCCAGCTTTGCGCAAATGACTTAAAACTCTTCGATGATTGATCTTTAGCTCCTGGCCGATGCTCTGATTACTATAATGCCGATCTACTTTGATTATTTCTGTGATTTTATCGACATTTTCGATGACGTGTCTGCCTAGGCTTTAACATCAAAATTGACTGAAACGAGTCAACGAAACCAAAATTTCACCCAGCTAGCTGTTAGATTATCGGCACTATGAACACCATGCGAAATTTCAGTGGCCTAGCTTGTGTTTTCGCCTTTATCGGACAAAAAATGAAAAATGTACCGAATTTTTTCCGCGTTGACCTCCATTGTTAACACCCTGTAACTCACAAACGAATAGAACAAACAAAGAACAATGAAAGCATTTTTTTAAGTGTAAAGTATCAGCTTTAAAACGAGCCTAAATTTGAAACTGTACGATAAATACTTCACAAGATATCGATCACTAAAGGCATCTACCGAAAAAATAATGGATTACTTTTTAGCCAACCTGATATATCAAATGGTAGTTCATTTACTATTTTGCACCAAAATTGGCTATGAAAAAGGCTTTTTTTTTTCAAAAGGTGTCTGCCGCGTTTGCTCACAATGGAAAAAAAACCACCATGGTACAATTCAATCAAAACGATGACCAAATTCAACGAATTAGGTTTCCAACTGCTTCCTCATCCTCCGTACTCGTCGGATCTGGCCGCCAGCGATCTCTTTGCTGGCTCTGGCTCTTTGCGGATCTCATAAAGATGCTCCAGGAAAAAAGATTTGGCTCGAATGAGGAGATGATCGCTGCTACTGAAGCTCATTTTGAGTCAAAAAACAAATCGTGCTACAAACATGGCATTGCAAAGTTAGAGAAGCGTTGGAATGATTGTATTACACTTGAAGGAGATTATGTTGATGAATAAGAAAGAATTTTGCCGATAAAATGTTGTTTTCACAGTTAGTCTCGGGACTTATTGAACGATGTGTTATGCTGATTTTAAATGGTCTGATTTGCGTCAAATATGCACCATTTTGTTGGAAAATTTGTTGCATAAAAATACCTTCATAATGCTTCTCTTGTAGAAGGCTTAGTCGTTATTGGCGAGAAACTCTAGCAATCCATTTTCACAATTCTTTTTGATCTCAGTTTTTCCTTATCCTCAGTCCTTATTGACGAAATGCATTGAAACTTCCCAACCAAGCTCCCGGACTCTCTGGCGAGTTACTAAAGACGTGCGTAACATTTCATTGTCCCGGTGGAACACAACACCTCTTCCGTTGGCCGATTCTGGTCGTTTCTGGTCAATTGCTAGCTTCAAAACAGTAGAAATCTAATTTTAGTGTTTGGGTACACTCATAATAAACAATTCCTTTCAAGTCCCACCCAAATACCCAGTAGAACCTAACTGGCCGTAAGTCCTGGTTTGACCACCGGGTAAGATGCTTCACCATGCTTAGACCACGATCATTTTCAGACAGTATTGTCGTATGTATCCCATTTAACATCCCCAATACCAATCCTGTTAAGAGATGGGTCGATTTCATTCCGTTTGGCCAAAATTGCGCAGATGGAAATTCGCGCCATCATGTTTTATGGTGTAAATAGGGTGCATCATCGAGCTTCTTTGTGAATCCACCTTTGCGCAAATGGCTTTAAGCTGTTCGATGATTGATCTTCAGCTCCTGACCGATGCTCTGATCACTAACATGCCGATCAACTTCGATTATTTCTGTGATTTTATCGACATTTTCGATGACGTAACATAAAAAAAAACTGAAACGGGTCGACGAAACCAAAATTTATCACTACTAGCTGTTAGAGTATTGGGACCATAAACATCATGCAAAATTTCAGCGGCCTAGCTTGAATTTTCGCCATTTTGAAAGAAAAACTGTAAGATGTAGCGAACTTTCTCTATGGTGACTTCCATTGTTTACACCCTGTAACTCACAAACGAATGAAACAAACAAAAAACAATGGGAGGGATCGTGAAAAAAACTCTGCGGCCCCAGGTCACCAGGTACAGTCAGAGGATCGTGTACTGTTGGAAAAATCCATCCGACTGTCATTTGACCTCGACTGTCCAGAGAAGCAGGTAACGTGCGCAGGAATCTGGGCGAAGCCCCCTACCTCGGTGTCATCACCGCCATCTCCGGCTGTTGAGTGTGGAGTGGGTGTGTCCTTTTTTCGCATCGTCTTGCAGCATTTCT
>NW_026456031.1:0-3187 GCF_943734635.1 Anopheles cruzii | reverse complement strand
ACGGCTCGGGGGCCGGGAACACACAATGCACTTATCACGTCACCTCGCACCGCTCCACCCTAGGGGAAAACTGCAGCTGGCCGGTGGTCATCGGCGTGCGTTGAACCGTGCAAGGACCCCCGGCAGGACATGAGAAACGGCTCGACGTATGGTGTACGAGGAAAGCTTGTCGCAAAACGGCGAACCCACCCCGTGAATCGGACAGAATGGCGTCAACAATTGTTTGATTAAATAAACGCTCGTTCGAGAGCGTCTCTCGGTGCCGGGAAAGCTCTTAGCCGAGATTGGTCCACTTGGGCTGCTGGCGAAAAGCGAAAGAAAATTGTTGATAATTAATTGCGTAAACGGAGACAGACGTGTTTAATGGTGGCGATAATTGATTGCCCGGAGCACGAACGAACACGAACGATGAATAACGTTGTCCACGTGCTCGCATCGTGTGGCCTGCTATGTTTATGGCCACACTAAGTGAGTGCCTTATTTACGTGAAATTTAAGCGATTAACTTGTTCCCGAACGAGTTCCGAATCAGGCGTGTAAAAATGCTTCAACTCGAATTATCACCAATAGTTGGTTATTTTTTTGATTTTCTTTCTCCAACAGCAAACAAAAGCTACGCTGCGGCATCCATTACGTTTAATTTACTGTACGCTACTGTTCATGCTGCACATAAATAATAACTATCTGGCCCCCGTTTTCGTCTCCGACGGTGGCGTCCGGTTAATGAATCCACATCGATGGAGACGCCCGGTCGCTATGAAGGGCAGCAGTAAATTATCGCTCACCCGTGGCGTTTCTCATCTCGGACCCAGCGCGCTCAGACAAACGTAATGGCGACGAATCAAACGAGGAAAAACTTTAATGCAACAAAATGTAAAGAAAATCCCCGAGACAGCCGGGGGAGCGAAAATGATTTTCTTGCAGTAGCTTCTCCAGCAGACAATTCGTTTCACTTCAATCCTCGGGCACGGCGTTTTCGCATGGCCGGCGAAAACAATTTACCAATTGCCAGGCTTCACACTTCAACTAACGGTTCCGCCTGGCTGGGTTTCAAGGGAACGAGTTTTGCAGCGTACCGGACCCGGGCTCCGGATGCGGAAATAGTGGCAATAATTTTCTGTTTATTGTCCAAACCATCGGCCCCCGGTCGGGTACCTTGAGCCTTCAGGATCGGGATCACCGGCTCCTTTACAGTAGATAAACACATCCTGCCGAGCAGCGGCTCCTCGAGAAGAGGGAAGAAAATAGGCACAACCGGGACGACCCCTCGTGCAGAGCGCGATTGCTGAGCGAAACGTGTGGAAGTAGTTTTGGGCCGTATTATCTGACGTCTGCGTCCATTGGTGGGGACCACGGACCTGACGATTTCGATAAGACAGACAGCGTCGAGAGCTGGCCGGCCTTCGACAGAAAGACAGTGGGATACCCATCCCTGACGAGACCGTCGAGGGATTAAATTAAACTGACCGCCTATTAGAGTCCGACCCGAGGTGGCGTCAGAAAAATCGGACATGTTCAACCCGTTCCGTAGCGCCCGATTGGCGTCTCGAGGGTCTATTTCTGGCGTGCAGCAATCAATCATATCGATTGCTAGCGCTTCTGCCGCTTCCTGACGTCACTCTGGTCCAGATAATACTCCATGACGACGGCAGCCAACTCGAGGAGCTTCGGTTGTCGGTACTGGGGCCGGCCAAATGCTGTAGCACATATAAGGCTGGCTAAAAAGTAATCCATTATTTTTGGGTGAGATTCAAAACATTATTTAAGATACTTCCAATGGTCCGATTTACGTCAAATATGTACCGTTTTGTTGGAAAATTTGTTGTCTTTTCAAAAATAGGCTTATCATGCCTCTTTTGTAAAAGGCTTAGACGTTATTGGTGAAAAACTGGAGCAATCCATTTTCACAACCCTTTTTTAATCTCAGTTATTCATCACTCAGGAAATTTTGTAATGCCTGAAAAAGGTGTCAATCGCTTAGTGCAAGGTCCAGACTATACTGTGGATGCATTAAAACATCCCAAACAAACTCCCGGACTTTCTGGTGAGTCACTAAAGACATGCGTGGCATTTAGTTTTCCTGATGGAACACAACACCTCTTCTGTTGGCCGATTCTGGTCGTTTCTGGTCAATTGCTAGCTTCGAACGGTACAGTAATTGACGGTAGCAATCTGAATTTAGTATTAAGCCACACGGAAGCTACTCATGATAAACAATTCCCTTCAAGTCCCACCGTATATCCCGTAGAACCTTCCTAGCCGTTATTTCTGGTTTGGCCACCGGTTAATCTGCTTCACCACCCTTAGACCACGATTATTTTAACACAGTATTGTCGTATGTATCCCATTCCTCATCCCCAGTACCCATCCGTTTAGGAAATTTGTCGATTTCGTTCCGTTGGGCCAAAACTGTGCAGATGGCCATCATGTTTTTTTATGTAAATAGGGTGGTACCCAAACATCGAGCTTCTTTGTGAATCCAGCTTTGCGCAAACGACTTAAAACTCTTCGATGATTGATCTTAAGCTCCTGGCCGATGCTCTGATTACTGACATGCCGATCTACTTTGATTATTTCTGTGATTTTATCGACATTTTCGATGACGTGTCTGCCTAGGCTTTAACATCAAAAATGACTGAAACGAGTCAACGAAACCAAAATTTCACCCAACTAGCTGTTAGAGTATCGGTACCATGAACACCATGCAAAATTTCAGTGGCCTAGCTTGAGTTTTCGCCTTTATCGGACAAAAAATGTAAAATGTACCGAATTTTCTCCACGTTGGCCTCCATTGTTAACACCCTGTAACTCACAAACGAATAGAATAAACAAAAAATAATGAAAGCATTTTTTTAAGTGTAAAGTATCAGCTTTAAAACGAGCCTAAATTTGAAACTGTACGATAAGTACTTCACAAGATATCGATCACTAAAGGCATCTACCGAAAAAATAATGGATTACTTTTTAGCCAACCTGATATTTTGCACTTTTTGAAGTTAATTTCCGGTCTCGCCCCTCTCGGAGGCAGCAGTCCCAACGACTCTCGTTCCTTCCTTTATCTCACGTGCTGCTTTGTCACTGTTTCTGGGAGATCAAACGTGTGTTTACGACGAACCTTCGCAGCGTCCAACCAACGGCCAATGGGTGTCACACTTTATGATTTAATTTTATTCATAATACGATGATCA
>NW_026456030.1:0-3189 GCF_943734635.1 Anopheles cruzii | reverse complement strand
GAGTTACGGGTTCGAGTGTTTTTTGTTTATTTACCGCCAAAAGTTACGTATTCAGTGAGCCACAAAATTTCGTAATTGGAAAGTAGCGTTGCGTAAGAAAAGAATGCAAATGTTGATATCGTAAACGAGGCATTCAGCAATTGAGCAAGAGTTTGAGCACATATTGTGGCCAGTAGATGGTCAAAGTTGAACAGCAGATTGAATTAAACAGAGAGCAGTGCGCATAGAGAGTAAAACAATGTAGCATTTCATATGACCATCATAAATTTCGAAAGCATCACAGGATGTAGCGAGAAAAAGAGAGAAAAACGGTAGAAAAAGTTTGAGATAGAGAAAAAAGAGGAAAAGAGTATAGTGTTAGTGGTCGGTTGAGGTTCTCACACAGAAATGAACAGACGAATAGGTAGGTAGCAAAATTTGGCACGTCAGCAAGCCTGAGAATGCATTTCCGCGAAAGAGTTCAATATTTAGCTAAAACCAAGGTAACGGTGAAAGTGTTTAAGTTTTTAGATTCAGCATTCTTTCAGCTCTACAATCGTTGCCAGCAGTTGTAAGAACAAAAATCATTGTGGCGAAAATTGCGGCCCATTATGACAGTGGCCGTACCATTAGGTACCCTGTCGACAAGAAACCAGACAATTGCAGAATTAATTGTTCGTCAGTCGAGGAAACAAACCAAGCTAAAGAAGCGTGCGAAAAAGAAGTGCCGCCATTGTGCTTTCACTTTAGCCAAGCCCCATCATCCTTGAGCCCGTCTGTAGGAAGTGGCGGGCGTACATTCTTGCTCAATGCCGTTTGACTACACTGCACCACCCACCGGAGGGTGGACTACTGGCTCATTGCAACATTAGCAACCCCGTTCCGGCCGCGTACAAACAACAGGTGGCCACCACCGTCGTGTTCCGCTGACAGCCGGCGGCGGGCAACAGGTTCCGGCCGGAAGTATGTTGGCCGCGCGCCAACATCGAACGACGAGAACGGGCAGTGCGGGCCGTGAAAGGAGGGCGCGCGCCCGCTGGTGCTTTCTGTGTCTGTGTCTGTGAGAATGGTAGCCTTTTTTGATGAATGGGTTTGTGTAGTTAATGTCCCACGAGAGTGCCACGAGGGTAGGTGGAGTGGCGAGAGCTGCATATGTTACCCGCCTGTTTGGCTCGATTTACTGGCCTATAATCACGCAAGGAACCGGAAATTGGGAACGGTTTCACTTCGAGGACTACCATTCAACCACTAATTGGGTGAGCATCGTGGGGTGGGCCACATTACTTCGACCCACACTTGAAGCGTACGTGTTTGGTCGAACCAGGAAGTTGGATGTTTTGCATTTCTCGAGCACATATTGCTGCTGTTGTGAAGAACCGCTTCGAGTTTCGTACTTGTTTGGGGAAAAATCATAAATTACATAACTGCACAGTCAGCGCGGCGGCCAGGCAGGCAGGAGCAGCGTCGGGCAGGATTACCACATTTGATGGATGGTAGTTTGCTGTTTGACTTGAACAGAAAGCGGAACCCATTCACCGGAAACGTATGTCCCGCTTACCGGAAATGTGTGCGAAAAGAAAGGAATAGATATGCGGTGCGGGAGATGGGAAACTATGCCGCAGGATTCGTGTTTGCTTGTTCGCGTTCACGTCAACAAGCCAACGGCGCCGGCGGATCGGGCTGTCTATCGGGCCGTGCTTTATCTCCACACGGCTGGGCACTCGGAAGGCGCAAGGAGCGGCCCATTGCGAAACAAGACGAAGCAGTTAGTTGCTGTGTTTGTAATTCGTTGGTACGCCGCAAGCCCGCCCGAGCTGAGGGGAGTCCCTTTGTCCGCGGGGCACTAGCTTCGTTCTGCGTTTGCACAGTAGCACACGCTCCGTAGTGACACGGTCCTAATAATGGCGGCCATTGTCCGCGTGTGTGTGCGTCCTTGCTGCACCAGCACTTCTTCTATGCGTGTAATAAGTTTATGGTGTTTCAATAATAATGGTTCGCTGTTGCTCCGAGTGACCGTGCGCAGTTGAAGCGAAAATCGTTAGCGAGGACGAAAGTATGTTGGACCTGGACCGTTGGCGCGAGCCAAACCGTTGACCGTACCGAGACCGGAGTCCGAGCACTAATTAAATGTTGGCATTGGGGTGGTTTCATTGTTTCGGTCGCTCGGCGAAACCCATGCCAACCCATCGCAATGGAGGAAAGTTTCGAAGCCGGTTGAGTCGGGTTAGCTTGCTGAAAGTTGCGCACCGGTGGCCAATAGTCTAATGTTTCCGAAACAGTGCCAGCACCCAACACGTTGGCTTCGGTTACGTTAACGGGAACATTTGTTTGGTCGTTTTGTTAACATTTTCCGTAACATAGAAAAACATTGCGAGTGTTCCGTGGATCCGTGGACAAAAATAGAGTTGGATTGCTTAAGCCGCTCACAAGATTAATCGTCCTGCAGCCACGCCACTCGCAGGACACCCGTTTGGTCCAAGTGTGGTTCATTAACCCCTCCCCTCAGACCGGTGGCCGTGCCCCGTTAAAACCTGAATCTCCCGGGGGGATGGCCGGATACCATAAACGAAAAATAATTAACTCCAACAACATACTTCAAGTGCCGGATGCCCCAAACAAACCCGAGTGATCCTAAATCATGTGGATGGACACCAACGGGAGATATTTGTCGACGAAAAAGGACCCACCCGTGGCGGGGCGGTAAGTGAATGACCCTTTTCCTGCTGGTACAAAATAATTCCACAGAACTTTGGCCTCTCCGAACAGCGATCCGACTGCGCTCAGGACCATACGCATACCGAGAGTGGCTTCATCATCATCATTGCAAGCCCTCGTCGAATGGGGGACCCTGCGGTCATAGTTTTGGTGCCAATTATTTTTGCCGTCCAAATTTGCTGGCCACACAACGGTTGCCGAAATGGCCAGGAATAGAATGTGTGCCAGCGGGCTGACTAATTTTTGAGGATCTGGTGTTGATGGTATTTTGGTCGTCCGCTTCCTGGTCGACCTTCCATGTTCCTGTTAATGGTTCCAACCGAACGCCGGAGTCCTGTCCGTTGCTTTTGATGTAGCAAATGCAAAATGATAAGCTCAGCGTGTACATTAAATTATGTTGCAACATGTTGTGAAATAGTTTCCTGCCACGAAACGGAGCGCAATTAATGTTGAAATGGTTGAGAAAAGTAGAAACAAGCTGCGTCAGAAAGAAAA
>NW_026456029.1:0-3189 GCF_943734635.1 Anopheles cruzii | reverse complement strand
TTTTCTTTCTGACGCAGCTTGTTTCTACTTTTCTCAACCATTTCAACATTAATTGCGCTCCGTTTCGTGGCAGGAAACTATTTCACAACATGTTGCAACATAATTTAATGTACACGCTGAGCTTATCATTTTGCATTTGCTACATCAAAAGCAACGGACAGGACTCCGGCGTTCGGTTGGAACCATTAACAGGAACATGGAAGGTCGACCAGGAAGCGGACGACCAAAATACCATCAACACCAGATCCTCAAAAATTAGTCAGCCCGCTGGCACACATTCTATTCCTGGCCATTTCGGCAACCGTTGTGTGGCCAGCAAATTTGGACGGCAAAAATAATTGGCACCAAAACTATGACCGCAGGGTCCCCCATTCGACGAGGGCTTGCAATGATGATGATGAAGCCACTCTCGGTATGCGTATGGTCCTGAGCGCAGTCGGATCGCTGTTCGGAGAGGCCAAAGTTCTGTGGAATTATTTTGTACCAGCAGGAAAAGGGTCATTCACTTACCGCCCCGCCACGGGTGGGTCCTTTTTCGTCGACAAATATCTCCCGTTGGTGTCCATCCACATGATTTAGGATCACTCGGGTTTGTTTGGGGCATCCGGCACTTGAAGTATGTTGTTGGAGTTAATTATTTTTCGTTTATGGTATCCGGCCATCCCCCCGGGAGATTCAGGTTTTAACGGGGCACGGCCACCGGTCTGAGGGGAGGGGTTAATGAACCACACTTGGACCAAACGGGTGTCCTGCGAGTGGCGTGGCTGCAGGACGATTAATCTTGTGAGCGGCTTAAGCAATCCAACTCTATTTTTGTCCACGGATCCACGGAACACTCGCAATGTTTTTCTATGTTACGGAAAATGTTAACAAAACGACCAAACAAATGTTCCCGTTAACGTAACCGAAGCCAACGTGTTGGGTGCTGGCACTGTTTCGGAAACATTAGACTATTGGCCACCGGTGCGCAACTTTCAGCAAGCTAACCCGACTCAACCGGCTTCGAAACTTTCCTCCATTGCGATGGGTTGGCATGGGTTTCGCCGAGCGACCGAAACAATGAAACCACCCCAATGCCAACATTTAATTAGTGCTCGGACTCCGGTCTCGGTACGGTCAACGGTTTGGCTCGCGCCAACGGTCCAGGTCCAACATACTTTCGTCCTCGCTAACGATTTTCGCTTCAACTGCGCACGGTCACTCGGAGCAACAGCGAACCATTATTATTGAAACACCATAAACTTATTACACGCATAGAAGAAGTGCTGGTGCAGCAAGGACGCACACACACGCGGACAATGGCCGCCATTATTAGGACCGTGTCACTACGGAGCGTGTGCTACTGTGCAAACGCAGAACGAAGCTAGTGCCCCGCGGACAAAGGGACTCCCCTCAGCTCGGGCGGGCTTGCGGCGTACCAACGAATTACAAACACAGCAACTAACTGCTTCGTCTTGTTTCGCAATGGGCCGCTCCTTGCGCCTTCCGAGTGCCCAGCCGTGTGGAGATAAAGCACGGCCCGATAGACAGCCCGATCCGCCGGCGCCGTTGGCTTGTTGACGTGAACGCGAACAAGCAAACACGAATCCTGCGGCATAGTTTCCCATCTCCCGCACCGCATATCTATTCCTTTCTTTTCGCACACATTTCCGGTAAGCGGGACATACGTTTCCGGTGAATGGGTTCCGCTTTCTGTTCAAGTCAAACAGCAAACTACCATCCATCAAATGTGGTAATCCTGCCCGACGCTGCTCCTGCCTGCCTGGCCGCCGCGCTGACTGTGCAGTTATGTAATTTATGATTTTTCCCCAAACAAGTACGAAACTCGAAGCGGTTCTTCACAACAGCAGCAATATGTGCTCGAGAAATGCAAAACATCCAACTTCCTGGTTCGACCAAACACGTACGCTTCAAGTGTGGGTCGAAGTAATGTGGCCCACCCCACGATGCTCACCCAATTAGTGGTTGAATGGTAGTCCTCGAAGTGAAACCGTTCCCAATTTCCGGTTCCTTGCGTGATTATAGGCCAGTAAATCGAGCCAAACAGGCGGGTAACATATGCAGCTCTCGCCACTCCACCTACCCTCGTGGCACTCTCGTGGGACATTAACTACACAAACCCATTCATCAAAAAAGGCTACCATTCTCACAGACACAGACACAGAAAGCACCAGCGGGCGCGCGCCCTCCTTTCACGGCCCGCACTGCCCGTTCTCGTCGTTCGATGTTGGCGCGCGGCCAACATACTTCCGGCCGGAACCTGTTGCCCGCCGCCGGCTGTCAGCGGAACACGACGGTGGTGGCCACCTGTTGTTTGTACGCGGCCGGAACGGGGTTGCTAATGTTGCAATGAGCCAGTAGTCCACCCTCCGGTGGGTGGTGCAGTGTAGTCAAACGGCATTGAGCAAGAATGTACGCCCGCCACTTCCTACAGACGGGCTCAAGGATGATGGGGCTTGGCTAAAGTGAAAGCACAATGGCGGCACTTCTTTTTCGCACGCTTCTTTAGCTTGGTTTGTTTCCTCGACTGACGAACAATTAATTCTGCAATTGTCTGGTTTCTTGTCGACAGGGTACCTAATGGTACGGCCACTGTCATAATGGGCCGCAATTTTCGCCACAATGATTTTTGTTCTTACAACTGCTGGCAACGATTGTAGAGCTGAAAGAATGCTGAATCTAAAAACTTAAACACTTTCACCGTTACCTTGGTTTTAGCTAAATATTGAACTCTTTCGCGGAAATGCATTCTCAGGCTTGCTGACGTGCCAAATTTTGCTACCTACCTATTCGTCTGTTCATTTCTGTGTGAGAACCTCAACCGACCACTAACACTATACTCTTTTCCTCTTTTTTCTCTATCTCAAACTTTTTCTACCGTTTTTCTCTCTTTTTCTCGCTACATCCTGTGATGCTTTCGAAATTTATGATGGTCATATGAAATGCTACATTGTTTTACTCTCTATGCGCACTGCTCTCTGTTTAATTCAATCTGCTGTTCAACTTTGACCATCTACTGGCCACAATATGTGCTCAAACTCTTGCTCAATTGCTGAATGCCTCGTTTACGATATCAACATTTGCATTCTTTTCTTACGCAACGCTACTTTCCAATTACGAAATTTTGTGGCTCACTGAATACGTAACTTTTGGCGGTAAATAAACAAAAAACACTCGAACCCGTAACTC
>NW_026456028.1:0-3189 GCF_943734635.1 Anopheles cruzii | reverse complement strand
GGTGTTCGTTTGGCGTGCCGCATACTCGAACGTTCGAGTCACGCAATGCGCTGGATTAGTAGCGATTTAAAAAAATTCAAATTTTGCAGTTAGTTTTTATGCTTTTTTTTGTAATTTGTTTTATTGTTTTGCTTATAACAGACAATTCGAAAACCTCTTTGTAATCTAGTATCGCACTTTTTCTCAAAGATTAAAATTTTCCTCGGTTCCTTCGGCAGTATGCAACCCCATTAAAGTGTATTATGAGTGTTGCATAATTCCCCGCGAAAGGATCATTGCTATTTGTTGAATAAATAAGCGTCCTGAAGCGCAGCCTATATAATGTTGGAACGGAATGTGAAAAGCCTTCCGCAGCCGCATCGTCGTATATCGATTACGCCATTACACCGACACTCATTGCCACCGTTCCATACTCGAAAGGCGGCCCAACAACAAACCCAATGAGGACCGAACCGAAACAATGTCCCCTGTGGCAGCGGCAGAACGTAGAGTTAATTGTTTGAAACCGGCAGAGACATTTTCCCGCAATGTGTTTCGGATTTTTAATCTCTACCGGCGAACTGGGCTCCAGTTCGATCGAAGCGGGCGGGAAGCATAATTGCAGGCAATGGGGTGGTGTGTTTTGGGGCAAATGGGAAAAATCACGCGCCTCTGGAAGAGCGCAAAAGGGCCTTATGGGCCGTGTTTCGGCCATACGGGAAAATCCGCCGCATTGAGTGTCGTTGTGGTTATTATTTGTTTCTTCTTTTTGGTTCGGTTGTCGATATCCGTTTCCGATTCCGATGGTTTTGGTCCAATGTGTGTCGTTTGAGGATCCCTTTCCGTTTTTCTCCAACTTTTTTGCTGAAGCTTGATGTTTTCTGCCTGCTTTCCATTTTTTTTCTCTCGTTCCTATTGATTCATTCGGTCATTCAGCTTCAATCTTGTATGCAGACGCCCAGTTATTGCAACTTTGTTCGAATGATTTTCATAAACCAGAGAGCCAGAGTTGCAGGTTACCCAAAACCGGGTGCACCCGAGTTCTGGAATCTGGAAGAAAAAATAACCCAGGCACACATACAAACCAAGCGCTGGTGGGAATAAACAAAATCGAACAACTATTGAGTAACGTAATATTCAATAGCGCGAATCCAATATCCATTTTGCGTGTGAGTTGCGGAAATATCGCGCATCGGAAAGCCAGCATCAGAGCCAGCCAGAGCCCCACGACATTCCGGATGCTGGCCGGAAGTCTGGAATGTGGCAATTTTGATAATTAAAAAAATCTGATAGTTACCAAATTATTTTCATCGGTCAATATCGGGTTCTTGTTTTTTGTTCCTCGACAGCTTCGGCTTCGGCTTTTTAAAATGTTTATATGAATAAAAAAAAGTAACGCCGAGTGGGAGAAAAACATGTTTTTCGAAACTGCATTGTATTGGGATGCGCGCTGGTTGACATTTTCTCGCCGGTCGTTGCCTTTTTGCACTGTATTTATTTTCCGATTGCTGCATATGATAAATTGCAGTTGCAGGCTATGGAAAAAAGAAACCAGGGATCGGTAAGGGATCGCGCAATTTCGCGATTGAATATTTTAACATTGCGAAACCCTTTCGTGTGTTGGGGGTTTGCTTTCAGTCATCGATCTGGTCCTCTATGGTGGGGCTCAGCATGGTTCCGCCTGTGTGTGTCAATTGTTGAACAACAATATTTCGTCCGCCCGAACAGCAAATGGGGTAATAATGTGGAATAAAGCACAGTTGCGGGCGCGTCGGTGTACTTAGAATTGGCGATATTTTGTGTCAACATTTATTGCCCGGCACAAACACCGGGACGAACGCCGGAACCGCGATGAAGCGTTATCGTGCCGCGTGAATCGCGTTTGATTTACACTCTCATTCCTTTCCATTGAATAATTTTCGAATTTATCAAACACTCGGCAGGCTGGCTCGTTGGCGCAAGGAATTTGTTCTCCGTTTTTCCGCGACTCGATTTGCGATCGGAAAAATCCGCTTACTTTCATATACCGGAGAATATCAACAATATTAATTTGCAGGGTTCATCGTTGAACGGAATGTAACTGTTCCTAGGGGAACCGTTGAGGTACGTGCAACACTGGCTTACGCCGTACGGAACACAAAAATAGAAACGCATTGTACGGTATTCTGATTCCGTCTAAATAGAATAGTACAAAATCATAGTGAATGATCCAGTTATAACCCAACATGGATGGCCGAGGGTTCTAGACGAATAATTGAAAGAACTTGTTTGATTGTATGAATTGCAATTCGAAATTTAGATATTATTAGTTTCAAAAAGAGTCTACTTGATTTTAAAGGTTAGCTATAAAACCATTCGACGTGGAAAAAACCACAATGTATACAAACATTATTATTTTATTTTAAATTAAAATTCTAAATGTACCTGCAGTATGGAAACCTTTGTAGAGTCGTTTCAGGACGTTTGAGGGTTCTTAGAATCACTTAGAACTGACTTAGAAAGTTTCAAAATTTTCGCCCCAAAACTAAGACTAGTAGAATTTGGAATATATTCGTAAACAAAAGAATAAAGCAAATCAGACAGTTGTTACAGTTCGGGTTGATGTTCAAGGATCAATCCGTCAAACTCGTTTCATTAGCTTGAAATCCTCCCATCCATTGAGTACAATGAAAAGCAAGGTTTTCCATTCAGAATTAGTTTCCAACATGGAAAACAACAGTTTCCAACATGGAAAACATGGAAACTCTCGGAAACTCCCGCACACCGCGCCAACGCGGTGGATCCATAATCATTGCGTTTTGTGGGGCGAGGTTTTTTGAAAACTTTTTTAATCAACTCATCGGGCACTGGCACGGGCCCCACCAGCGGGTTGGCTTAAAGAATTAGCCACCTTATCGACATTCATGATGCGCCGGGATTGCCAGTGTGGTCCGCGTGTGTGTGTGTGGTTTTGTGCGCTGAAAGCACTGACCGTTATGTTAAACTTGTTGAACATGAGCTCACATGATGAACCGGGGGTTGATGAACCGGTCCGGGATTAGGAGCTTTCGAAAATGGTAGTGTACCCTCAGACACTGCGCTGGTCAGACACTGACGTTGGGGTTGATGATTTTTGTTCCACGATTTTTTTTTGCTGCCGCAACTTGGGGTTAACTTGGGCCCCGGTTAGTGCTCCGGGATTTCGTGCATTAAAGCCCATCCCCCGGTTGG
>NW_026456027.1:0-3201 GCF_943734635.1 Anopheles cruzii | reverse complement strand
GCCACCGGCGCAGAACATGCTGCAAGAGAGAAAGGCTGTAAGCATGGCCGATCGGACACCACGAGGACGAACTGCGCATCCTTACCGTTCCGTTATCTGGTCTATCCACGACGCCGCACACAACGAGCGCTGTTGAAGGTACACTTGCAGCGATTGCAGTATGAGGGGCGTATAACCACCTTCCGCAGTGCCCCAGCCAATTACGGTGGCGGTCGACGGGATAGGATACACCGTGTAGGTGTCCGCCAATGCTATCGCCTGGATGCGGTCAATGAAAAAGGATGCGGTCACGTGTATTACCGCCACATCGTAATCCAACGTTTGCCGATCGAACTTCGGATGCAGATAGTATTCGTCCGCGTTGAAAATATAGCCACCAGCCAGGCGATGCGGAGTCCCGCCTCGGAACGTTATCTGCAAATAGTTTTGTGAGCAAACCCGCTACGCACGTCGCGTTCTCTGCACACTTACTCCAGCCGGATAGGTGGCATCATCTAAGCAGTGGGCTGCACTCAATGCCCAGCGTGAGGAAATGACCGATGCACCACATATGTGCGTTCCCTCGTGGCGCAGCGACAGCTGGTACGGATAGGTATCAATGGAAGCAGAGTCTCCACCGAAAATAAACGGCGATGGGGCGTCACGGTCCATTTCCGGTTTCTCGTACTCGATCGTTTCATTCTTGGGCCACAGGCGGTGTTTGATCAGCAAACGAAAGAGGGCCGGCTGACGCGAGTAGTAGTAATTTTGATGATCTACAAATTGGTAGGCCACACATGTTTAAACACAAATTAACCCGTTAACCTTACGTCCACATCGTTGCCAGTTTACCGATAATAGAACTAAACACTGGTCCCACCAACAGGGCCAATAGGAAGGCCCGCGGCATTTTCGAGCAGACCAGCCTCTGTCTCACTAACTTTCAAATTTTTAAGCCAAACTCAGTTTTCGGTCACCAACCAATGACAGTCCGCACGGGATGTGCAGAGGCTTATATTTAAAAATCTCAAACAGAGCTTTATCTTACACTTTTAGCATCTGCAAACAAGAGATATGTGAGGTGACCGGTTATCTCTCGCGAACCTGCCCGTTGCTACAGCGCGTCACAAAGCCAGACCCAGCATCAACACCCGATCTCGCCGGGCGATCCCATTTCGTATCCAAGCCTCTGCGACTACGGTGACGGCGTCCTCGGTGAAGGAGAGTGAACCGAATCAACAGCTTCCAGCACAAAACACTCCGTTCAACAACGTCACAGAAAAATATCAACCGGTCCGTGCTTATCAGACGACGCACGATGAAATGTAAAATAAAAGGAAGCAAATGTGTTTACTTTCGCGTCTACCGAAACTACCATTAAAGAGAAATCAGTCTACACAGAGAAAGTGACGATAATAGTTGCAGATTGATCAATTTTGCATCCGCAAGGAACCTGGTGATTGGAAGTGGCAAATTTGCGTGAAAGGACATCCACAAAGCCACGTGGGTGTCCCCGGATGGAGTTACTTCCAATCCAATCACGGTTTGATTGATCGGCGACATCAATCGAGACTGCTAATCGTCAGAACATTTCGGATTTGGCCTTTCGACTCAGATCACTACCTGGTTGGTGCAGTGTTCCGATGTACTCGCCCAAGTACAAGGGGCGGAAACAACGCACAGACTCGATTCAATACGGACTCCCTGAAACAAGAACGGATGCAAGAGAGTTGTACAAACAGGCCACCCGGGAATAGATGCAACCACTAAACGAAGGGGTAAGTACGAACGAGAGATGGAACGCTTTAAGAACATGCGTAAGGAACTGTGCCCAAGAAGTCTTGGGCACGCGTCGTGGTAAGACCAGATCTGGCTGGTAAAGTAATAAAGTATTTCGTTCATTGTTATCTCAAACAAATTTTCCATAAAGTTGTAAATCTTAAGTTTGGACATTTCAATTTGTGAAGAAGCGTATTATTTAATTGGAGAAAATGAAGCTTTCCATACCATCCAATTCAGGGTTATATTTTGAATGATGCTTAGTGTCAAATTCACAGCACAAACCTACAAATTTAAGAATACTACCTTTTTAAGTTAAATATTTTTTTACAGGAAAAGGTTTTCTTAAGTGTGACAAACAATTTAATTAGTTATTTATTGACTTTCTCAAAAATAGGAAAAAATACCCCTGGATAGATCCATTAGATCAGTGGTCTCAAACTGGTGGTCCGCGGAATATATAATTACGTTATACTAGTCAGGATAGTCAGCAAAAAATCACAAGAAAATGTTCTTATCGGTTCAGCTGCCGGCACAGAAGTGACCGATACGATTTATTTCAAATCCAAACCAAATCAAAGTGCGTAACATTCAATCAAAACAAAATTTCTTTATGTGGTGCGGCCCGCTGACTAGATGTTACTTTCCAATGCGGCCCACATGCTAATATGAGTTTGAGACCACTCCATTAGATCTGCCATATGGCTACACTTCCAAAAGCAGGCACAATCATTAAAACAGCCAGGCGTACAAATTGCATAGACATAGGCGCTGAGGCAACAGTCAGACCCAGGTATCAACCTAGCCAGTATCCACGCTAAGGTGAGCCGAAAGGCACCAGCTGGGACTGAAATGAACAAATGAGTCTTCCAGTTCCAGATCTGAATTCAATTCTGCTTTATGTCGTATTTGTCCGTGGTTTATATAGTGTTTTACCATTTGTTCTTAACCTATGGTTGAATGAGCGAGAATGAGGCGACTCGTTGTCGTGTGCCGCTTAAGGGAATTTTGCCGCTTCCTACTTGTTCTTTCGTATTGAACCCTTAATACTTGTTCATCATTTTTCGGTGCCTTGGTGGCCCGCTTGTCAAGCGACACTTGCCCTAGTATGAACCGCGCATCGGCTTTAGCAAGCGCATGCATTGTTGCGCATCACGACACTTCATACCTGTGCTTGTAATCATTTGGATAGGTTATCGATTTTGGTGGTAGCTGCTTGGGATGCAATGTATTGTCCTTCACTCGCATCTCACAGCCGCTAACCCACGACTACTATGCGGGGGATACTCTCCTAAGACGCGTGCTGGCAGTCAAGGACTTAGGTGTTATACTCGACGCCAAACTATCGTTCACCGATCACTACGAGGACATTATCAAGCGGGCCAATCGTACTTTGGGTCTACTGTTTAAAATGACTGAAGAATTTGACGACCCTATGTGCGT
>NW_026456026.1:0-3202 GCF_943734635.1 Anopheles cruzii | reverse complement strand
CATCGCGAGGACGGTGGTAATGATTTAAATTTCCTGACAGTAAGCAGGGCACTGAAAACCCCGGGCACTACCCGGTGTAACTGCTGTGCTTAAGAATCTCCGACTCAGGTCGGGACACTTTGCACAACTTTTGGGAGCCTAAAATAAAAAGGCCGTGCGAAGAACGCTATGCTGCTAAAGAACTCCGACGGCAGCGTCAGGACCCGAAAACGATCCAACCTCTCAACGGTAAGCACTCACCAGGCACCAGATACTGGTCTCGCCTGATCGAGATTATGTTCGGTTGCACTTTTCGCACATGAGTTATGGTCGTGCGCAGGGAAGAGCTCCAGTTAATTCATTTTCTGGCACGGAACAGCTAAGCCGTTCCTGTCCCAATCCCGTACTCCGAATGACTTTTGGGGCGCTCCGGAAGCGCTAGGCCTTGCTAAGGTAAGTACAGCTTTTTACGGGTTTTCGGGGGATACTTTCCCCAAAAACGAACACCGCATCAGGGCGTACAAATCCTAGCCAATTCGTCCGTCCGAACGATCCCATTTGCTGAACGTTCTTCCAGCTACGACCGCTACCGGGGTAAAAGTTTTGATCTAAAATCGGTTTAGTGGTTTCGGTGCTTTAACTGGATTTGTCGCCTATCTTTTTTTTTATTTCGACGCACCAAAAAACGAACGAACATAAAACGCAATAAAAGGATCCGAGCGTCGAGCAAACTGAAGGTCAGCCCTCTGGCTCCAGCTTTGGCCCAATATTGACGCCCCAGCGGACAGTAAGCCTTTTCGGGGACCTATCAAATTCGATCACGTCGGATAAAACGGACATTCCTTTTTTTATTTGTATAATGTGTTTAATTTATTTCTCTCAAATAGTTGCCACAAGCATCACAATCTTTGGTTTAGAAAAGTGGCTCTAAATGTTGGAAATCTCAGCTCCACTCAGCACGAGCCAAATCGTTTTAGCTTTTTGGCACCATTTGGCTGGTCCCGGCTGGCCGAGTATGCCGGGATTATGAATTGATGTCGAGATTAATGGTTTGGAAAATATGCTCGAATGCACATACACATAACCACCCCGCCCTGATTGGAAGCTAAAGTAGCCAGCTAACGCGAATTAATGAGCAATAATTTATGCAGGATAATGATATTAAACTTTAATTTATTTGGTGCACGGGTTTCAGCGACCAGCGACCGGGATGCCATTCAGAACCGCAACAAACCGGTGCTAAGTGAATTGCCCAAATTACCGTAACTCCTTTGTTAGCTCCGTTTCGTTCGTTGTGCCCGGTCCACAAAAAATGTGGGACAGAATGTGGGCATGCTTTTCTTTGCCAAACTCTCACAAACTGATGTAATGGCGCTATCCGCCAAGAAATCTATTACCACCTTTCAACAGGTCAACATGTGATGAAAGCAAAACTTTTACTACGCGCACCGGAATGTGGGGCACACCTTCTTGGGCGGAATAGTTGGCCCAACTACTTCCCTTCCCTTGGCGAATTTTCACGTTTTAATGCAACGTCCGCGCGGCCGCCGAAGATAACGACGGCCATAAAGATCTAGGTGTTAGAGTACTTTTGCGAAACTTTGCGGCATCAGATCAGGCGGACGGTGCGGACCCAATATCAAGCAAACGGAACGGAAACAGTTAAACTTGTGCCACTCGGTGGACCCCGTTCGTAAGGGATGGTGGATAACTTACTGTGTCTATGATACCGGCACCGCCTCCGGGGCACAGCCATCAAACGGCAAAACTCTTCGGCGGAGGCGGCCTGAACCGTGCGGAGTAAAATGTTTCCGCGACTTTATGGGCTACGAAAAATATGAATAGCTTCGATCGGCCGTGTGACCTGCGGCCCTTTAGACGACGCTCGCGTGTTTCGATGGGAAATGGCACTATTTCGCCATCAAAATCGAACAGCTCAATTTGCTACAACCAATTCCCCGTTCCGGCAACTGCAACGTCGTCGTCCTCGGCGTCGTAAAACCTCTGCGGCAGTGACAACGTCGTTCCGTGGCTCAGCTTATTTGGCCTAGGCAGCGCGGAACGATCCCATCGCTTCTTCAAGAACGTAAAATTGCCCGCCGAGTGCAGGAGAGTGTGTCTCAAGCAGCGGCTCTTTGCCAGCAGCACGGAATATGCAGGCATAGCGTGTAGCGTGGTGGGCCATTGCTTTACATTCTCCTGCCGTTCTCGTCGGCAGCAGTCGCTAGTTGCATAAGTGGGTCCACGTCGTTGCGCCGTTGGGCCGAACCGGAGGCGCATGTATGCTACAAAAAACCTGGCCCAGAAAATAAGTTCCGTTAAATTCCTGCCATTCCTGCATGGCTTGACATGAGAGCATGAATACCACTTTAGCAATGCTGCAAGTGGTTGCAATATTTGGCCTCTAGAACTGCACTTTCAAGCAGCACCAAGGGACAGTGCCACACACTGTTGTATAAGCGGCAACAATGTTGAGTATTTTTGTATTATTTGGACAACTCAAATGCATCAGGTAAAAATGCATGAGTCTCTAAATTTAAATTAAACATTGAAGAAAACACATTTTTCTTTGTTATTTTTCAACATAATTCATTTCGATAACAAACACTTTCTATACAGCTTTGAAAAATTACTTGAGATAAAAGTAAATTCAACATTGTTAAGATAAGTTCTGGGACAACTGGTATTTAAATTGATTGCCTATCAAATTAAAATTTATCCTTTCAATACTATCTGAATTGTGACGGAGAGATGTGATTATGATTCATTTTTCAAGAAGCAATCATTTTTCTTATGCTACTAACTTACGGAACAGCCCATTCAAGGAGCTCCAGTTTCATTTTTTTGTCAAAATTTCTACCCAACAGCGCGCTTACGGCCATACAATAAGTAAACATACGTGGTAGCTGCCGCTGCCAACATTGCAATGCAGCTTGCGTTTCGGGAAGCAAATTTCACGACCAGAACGTGCCTCAAATAAGCGAACGCACGAAGAGTAGGAGAACGCTTCCTCTAAGGCATTCTCCGGGGAACTGTCCTCCAGTTCCCACACGGGGTTCCTCAGTGGCTGCAGCTTGATTGCCGTTGAAAACCACACGGCAAAAAGCGTCCATGTTAGATTGAAATGCACATGGAGTAACCACGGAAACGCTAAGCCTCCCGTTGTTTGTACAGATGTACACAGCTGGTCAATGAAATAGGTAATTGTGTAAAGCTGGTACAA
>NW_026456025.1:0-3204 GCF_943734635.1 Anopheles cruzii | reverse complement strand
TCACTCCGTGTGACAGTTATTTGTTTCGCAGCAAGATTAATGACGGCCACCGGGCCAGACGATTCCCGTGTTCGCGGCCGCGTTACCCAACTCAAGGAGACAGTTTCCGGTGCCCGCTGCGTAACCCGCAGCGGTGCAGCGGCTACTAATCGTGTCAGTCGGGGACTAACTGGGAAATGTAAAAGCGATCAAAACGAGAACCCGGCTTACCTATGGTGTAGGTGTGTCCATCGATCTGGAAGGTGGCACTTTTGCATTTCTTGAACATCCGCATCCCGGCGGCCTGAGACGAGGTGGCGCTGGCTGATGGTCTGGTGGCACTACGCGACGGCCGGGCTGGTCCTGTGCGCCAACCATCGTCCCGGGGCGGCGCTACTGACGACGTCACCGGTAACGATATCGGCCGTGAGGCAGCCGGACACACCGATCGGTCCTGCGAGAGCGACGATCGGATCGAGGAGTTTGTCTTCGCTGGGTCCGTCGTCACCGCCGCCGTCGACGGGGACGATACTGACGAAGGATTATTACTTTGCAATGATTGATTGGCTTGGTTTGCCATCGTTGCGTGCCTTTTTTGCGCACCAATTTGTGTGCTTTCCGTTTGCTTTCCTCGTTTTTTTTTGTGTGCTCTACTCGGTGCTACAAACTTCGATTCCACAGTTCGATTTGGGGTGTTCGGGGGCGCTCGCAACGGAAGTCAATATTTGACCGGTGACGGCGGCGAAGGGTGGCGCTCTTTCTCTCTTCTTCTACCGAGGACCATGCGACTCCATCGTGGATCGGTGGCTCTGGAACTTATCGGCGCTTCCTCTTGAGCGCGCGCGAAGAAAACGCAAGACGCACCGCAGCGGGTGCGCTCGAGTTGGCATCTTTAATGATGTTCGCAGCATTACGACGTTAAAGCGCTGCGTCTATCACAGGCACAGGGTAAGTTTGCACCAGAACCACCGGGGCACCTTTTGCTTTGCACTTCGAATTGCGTTAAAATATTAATTGATTCACGAAAACTTTTTCGAACTTAATTCGGTCACATTTCTTAGGGGTTTGCTATTTAAAAAAACGCTGGATGTTTGGGTGGATTCGCCAGAGGAATTTAATGAATGCAAAGCGTTTCACATAATCTCATTTAAATTCTGCGCTCGCGAACTCAGCGTCCTTATCGCAAACCACCAAACATAACGTCATCGTCAACTCGTTGACACCATCCGCAGCAGTCGGCAGCATCCAGTTACGGAAAATCCCGTCGAATCGAATTCACGATTAAAGCAGTTCTCGTTCGGAGCAGTGCGCTGACGGATTGGATCGATGCTCAACGAGAGGAGGATTAAATTACTCTATCGTTTTCAGTGGACACGATTGGCAAACAGGGCCGGGAACCGGGTGCCGGGGCAGTGTCCAATTTGTAAATGGCAGTGGCGGCGAGTGCGTAAGCTACTGAAAGCTCCCGGTTAAGATGCTTTCGATTTTCCCCGCTACGCGCTCCGGCATCGGGCAAACCACAAATGGCGAAAGGCGAACTTACTCAAACACGCCCCGTGCTAGGGCCGGTGACGAAGGATTTCCATGGCCACTAGCAGCTAGTGATACTGTTTAAATACGAGTAGATCCATGCCGCTAGGATGCTGCGCTCGCTAGTTGGCGCTGGCCGGAGGAAGCGAGCATCGACTGTTGAGCACGAACTCGCTCCGCCCTTCGTCCGGACCCCGGGGGATCCTCATTTCCTTTCGTTTATTTTTTCGCTTCCGGTTATTTTTGGCAGCGTCCGGTTTGTGGCTTTTTCCAGCAAAGGAATAAATTAGAATCGTGTGGGCAGATGGACCAAGCACTTAGCATTCGGGATGCTTTCGCTGAACTAGTTCCGTGCACTCCGTGAATGGCGCTGCCTGCCCATGCCAGTTGTTATTTTTTTGGCAAACTTTTGTTTCCCCTTATTTATTTTATCCTTTCGGATACTGCTCAATGCCAAGGCCTGGTTGCGGCGTTGCTTCTTCAAGTCACTGTCGGAGAATCATTTTCAAGCGAAATACGGATTTCCTCTCGGTCTGGCGGTTTTGTCGTGATTTTAATTTTCATTAACAACTCTTAGCCAATTCTCATCATCATCATCAGCGCCAACCGAAGCAAATTGATGAGTAAACGGGACTCACCGGAAACGGTAAATAAAAGTTTCGCTTCACGTCGCTACTAACCGCTCTCTTCTCGTCCAATCATCTTCTATCTGTTTCTCGGTCCACGGTGGAACACGGCGCGGACTATTTGCTTGCGAGTGTAAACAGAAAATGTTTTTCAGTGCTTCAGCCAAATGATTTGAAAGCTTAGTTTTCTAGGTTTCACTTTTCCTCGTTCCAGTTTTGCTTCCATTTGCTGTCCATTCGCACCAGACGGTTCCCATTTGGCCGAAGTGCGATGAATCGCCGGCACAGCGAAAGAGTGGAAACAATTGTCGGATTTTCCTAGTTTCAGTTTTTCCTGCTCGGCAGGGCAATTTCACTGTGCAGTTAGCTTTTCGAAGTGTTCCGGCAAAAAAAAATCTCATTCGCGCAATTTTCTGTTGTGCATTGTTCAAGATAGGAAAGGGTCTTTTTTGTTCTATTGAATCTATTTTATACCTAATGGCGTTTAGATTTTTACTCAATGTAGTTTCCAGATGCTGTATGGCTCTTCGCTTTTTAACAAAATCGCTTATTCAGCAGCTTCGCTGGTGTGATCAGGTGAATGTAAGATTAGTCATAAAACCGAACGTTGGGGATGGAAGGCTTCATCACCTCTAGCAGACAAATTAAGCTTTTTGATTACAATTTTTAGCCCGAGCCTTGCATTCGCTCAGGATGAACAGAAAAGCGAAAACATTTATTGCATTTTCTTGCACCGCAAAAGCGTTACAAATTCGTACGCTTGGCGAACATTTGGACGAATGCCCGGGTGGCGCCACATCACGGTTGCAACGCGTGAATATTTCATCACGTAATCATGTACCGGTGAGTCAAAGTTTTTCGAGGCCACTTTTGTTCCGGTACACCTAAGCGAAACTGCTGACGAGAGAACTTCTTCGGCTGTAGTCAGAGCAGAGAGCGAACCCTGGGAGGGGCGCATTCCCGCAGTGAGTGGTCCGTAAGCGGACAGGAAGTTGTGACAAAGCCAACGGTAAACTGGCAGGAAAAAAGCAAAATCCCAAGTACCTCCCAGGCCGGAATCATTCGTCGT